>NC_092114.1:25764929-25829929 GCF_045679555.1 Salvelinus alpinus
ACACACACACACACACACACACACACACACACACACACACACACACACACACACACACACACACACACACACACACACTGGCATCCTCTGTATCTGAGAATGCATGGTCATGCATAGAATCCTGGAAGTGCTGCCTTTCCTAAGAGCACATCAATTATTAACAGATCCCAAAACTGTTTCAGCTTCAGGTATTTTCCATCATGTGAAATGTCCTTTTAAACCACAACAATCTACTATATCTATCGTATTCAGAGTAGGTAGTGGGAATAAAGACAACAGGGATACTGTTCAAGGTGCTAGGACTACATCAGAGACACAAACACTCAAAAGAACTAGGATTTTTGTGTTCAAAACCATAGATGAATCAAAGGCTCTTGTATTACCATAGCAGCATTTTTGATGGTAACAGAAAATAATCATCATGTAGTAGATTAATATGCTTTCAGATCCTATTAATTTCTTCCATAAATCCTGCTTCCGTTGCAATTCAGCCCAAGCATAGAGAGGAGGATCAATCTGTTGCACTTCTTTTGAAGGCAGACAGTGAAGTAATGTATTGCAGCAGTAACATATGGTGTAACGCATTTCAGTTTCCACCGAGTGTTTGACAATACACCACATGAAAGATCCATTTACAAAGTAAAAGCAGAAAGGGAAGGAGAAGGGGAGTAAGCCTCCTTGCAGAGTACAGAAGGCTGATAGTGAGTCATATCAGAAGTGGTATATGAATTCTGAAACTCCTCAGGTGAAGTAGACCTGTGTAATGTTCTTCACCATTCACTTTAAGGAATCACAATGAAAATAAGTAATTATCTTTTTAGTGTTATCCCTGTCAAGTTTTTAAAATACATTTACTACTGTGTGTATATTAAACCATTTTAACTGGTAAATAAAATAAATCAATCAGTCATTCAAATATGAGGCAGAGATTAGAATTGGGACAGCAATTGAGAGCAACAGAGCATCATGTAATAAAAATACGGTATACCGGTAGTAAGCTGCAATGTTTGAGTAATGAACAGAACATAGAATGTAGCCAGTGAGCTGTGTCTACATAAGTTCACTTCTCTACATAAGTTCACTAAGTTCACTTCTCACAATGGAAATAAAATGATACTGTATTGTTATGGAAAGTCCTTGCGTCTTTATTTCAAAAGAGGGGGAAAAAACACATTCCTTCAAAGTACTTACAGTAAAAGTGACACACTTCAATGGCTATCAACAAATCAGAGAGTTTTTCAATTATCAAATGTTATTACATCACCTCAAACAGATCATGAACGCATAGTGTGCCCAGCATTGTAAATAATTGAATGTTACAGTTGTTAGTTCTGCATAATGTTAAAAGCCACAGGAGAAGTGGCACACAGAACCATATCAACAAACTTCAATAAAATACCTCTTAACATATTTGTAAAAGATCTCCCTACTTCAAACTAAACTCTACTTGCTGACAATGGAGGGAATTTGTTAATGTGATCAACAACAAAAAATCACCACGTTTGAATAAAATAATAAATGTTATATCCTTCAGTGGACCATGGAAATACTTGAAAGAAATTTTATTTTAATCAGGAAAGGCTGAATGAGAGATGTAGAAAGCCTCTTATCTCTGTAAACCAAGAACTAAAATCTTTATTTTACGTAGTCTGTCCACAAGAGATTAGAAAGCCTCCCACCCCTATAGCCAGGGTCAGAGGTTATTTGATGAAGGTATGATACATTATATTATGAGGCATCACTGAGTGGCCACAATCACTCATTGAGAAGGTCTCTAGTAAGCTACAGTCACCCACTAAGAGCATTTAAACACAAACATAGGGAATATCTTATCCCTGCTGTTGGCCGTTAAGACTAAGGACAGATAATAATTAGTGTTTTCTCTCTGAAGTGGTACAGGCTCAGCTTGTTTCAGCATTGTCCTTCTATCCTGCTTCTGTCCTGTGGATTTAACAAGATGGCGATCTGATATGACTTCCTAGTGACATCACAGACCAGATGAACAGGCTCCCACACTGCTACTGTAAGAGCCTCCAGGTGGCTGGAGCAGGGGGAAACGAGAGTATGTGCCACAATGCCGTTCTGTGAATCGGGATCACTGATACAAATAAGACCTTTAACCAGCACTCCTCCACACTAAACGTCAGTCACCCGGTTTCTCTCTCTCTCTCTCTCTCTCTCTCTCTCTCTCTCTCTCTCTCTCTCTCTCTCTCTCTCTCTCTCTCTCTCTCTCTCTCTCTCTCTCTCTCTCTCTCTCTCTCTCTCTCTCTCTCTCTCTCTCTCTCTCGCACGCGTTCTCTCTCTCTCTCTCTCTTTCTCTCTCTCTCTCTCTCTCTCTCTCTCTTTCTCTCTCTCTCTCTCTCTCTCTCTCTCTTTCTCTCTCTCTCTCTCTCTCGCTCTCTCTCTCTCTCTCTCTCTTTCTCTCTCTTTCTCTCTCTCTCTCTCTCCCTGACTGCCTGTCTGAGTCTTTGATGCTGCTCTCCCATGCCTTAGTAAGGGATTAATAACAGCCTCTACTATTTAAACTGTGTACCAACTGTCACCCTATTCCATCTATAGTGCACTACTTTTGACTAGGGCCTGACTAAGTCCTAATCATAGATGTAAACACACTCCATAAAAAAGCTAAGCTAACTTAATGTACTCTATGCTCCTGGGACTCCCCTGAGGTAAGTATGTAAATTCAAGGACCATATATGTCATACTGTTGTCGTTTCTACATACAGTATGTTGCGATACAGCAGTGTTGGTAAACGTACTGCAAACACTTGTGTAAATATGAATCTAAGTCAATATGAATCACTTTTAAATGTAATGAAAATGATTATAATCTGTGGATGGTCATGCTACTAAAACCCACACAGCTTTTTGGAGATGTGTCTTTTTTACCTTCCTCAATGTGTTTAGAAGTGAGTCACTGTTTTTGATGAAATACCCACTCTCTACTCAGTCACTTCCCACAGACTCTTCCCGCAAAATCCTTCAATGGACTTTTGTGGAGTTGTAAAGTAAGAGAACGTGCCTTGGAAGAGGGATATTCTTTAACTCTAGTCCCTTTTGCAAATATCTGGTAGATGCCATTTTCAAAAGGAAAAATCCTTAAAATTATAAAGTTTCCTAAAGTTTCCACAAGGTCATTATGACTGAGCTAACAACCTCACTGGTCTTTCAGCTGGTTGGCAGAAAAACGATGTTCAAGACATGAGAAGAACTAGCATGGTCCCAGATCTGTTTGTGCTTTTGCCCACTCCATTGTCATTGTCAAGCCATGTTTCACATGACAATTCCATAAGAGGTTGCCATGGTAGCAGAAACAGACTGGCACCCAAGGCTAGGGAACAACTGTTAATATGCAACGCCTGTTTGGAACTATACACACTCACAGATTACTTGGCATCAATGGCTTAAAAACAATTGATTGGTTTGATTGTTTGCCTGAGATGATATTGTTGTGCTTTGCTATTTGTATCACGACACTTTTATTTCAACTAAAAGCATCACCCAGATCAATCAAACTGATAAAGAGGGCCACAGAAAAATCATTTGTGCTTGAGAATAAAACCATGTGTAGCAGGTGGACCAGTTTAAACAGACAGTTTGTATCCACCCTTCTATGTCTGTTTCATTCCTGTTAATTCCCCCTAATTATGGTACACATGTAAGACATTACATTTTTTTTTCTTGGATTCAATCTTGAGAGTGTGCTGCGAGAGAAATTACGCATTTTGGGTCACTTAGGCCTGTACTACAGTAGGACAAAAAATAACTGTGGAAAGTGTTAAAAAGAAAACTGTTGCCTAGATACCATAGGTAACATATGAAACCATCACATTCCTGATGTATTTCAGCTTGCATTTTCTTCTTCTTTAAGGGGGAAATGTGTCTCTTTCTGAAACAATAGTTCTCTTTGTGGTACGGAAATTCACCCTGGATTTGGCCCTTTGGCTTGATCTGTATTGCTATGCCCCATCAAGGGAAGTACTGTGGAAAATCCATCTGGCACTTTCCGAGGCCTTAATGACGTTGTGCCAAATGAAAATGAACGCTGGAAAAAAAATAACACAGTAATAGCTATTTGACTAAACTACATAGTGTATGTACTTTACTTGTTTGAAGCTTTTTTCCTAATTGGGTAAAATAAAAAAATAACAAATTAAACATTAGTGAACCAAAATCTTCAGAATTTTGCGATGCCTGGAAAAAATGTGTCAATAGTCGCCTTGAAAGCCTTATTTCACACTTTACTCAGATTGTAAAAAAGGCGAGCTGTGCTGCCAACACCCCCCAGCCTTCCCCGTTCCCATGCAGGCCCGGGCCCACCCCGTCTCTCCACTGTATCGCAGCAGCGCAGACAGACAGGCTGAAATAGGTTAGGCATGGAAGTCATTTCCCCTCTAGGTGCTCCAGCCTCTCTGTCCAGACTCAACAAAGTCCTGAAATATCATTAACATCTGATTTGGAAAACGTCTGACAACCACCTCTTTGTTCCTCTACTGCACCAGACTGGGGGGAGAACAGTGCAGCATTACCATATCACCAATATAATTATGCCTATTAGACTGAGAAATATAGGATTTGTTTCGTTTATTTGAAGACTTTTTCCCCCTTCCCTCCCTCTTTCATTTTCTGAGAGAAATTGTGTGTGAATATGTCTATTGTATTCATTTCATTTTTGTAAGTGGCGTGGCATAATGATACATAAACATTACCTCACCTTAACTAGGAGCAGAGAGCCGTAGTACGTTTCTGGAGAAAACTAGACTAGTTAACTGAATGACCCATACAATCAGCTCTTTGTGTTGTTATTTTTCTTCCTCCGTCCAGGATATTTTTTTTTCCATCTTCCTAAGTCTGGTCCGAGAGCTATATGTGATGAAAGGGAAGGGGTGGAGGGGTGGGAGAGTCTGACTGAATGTCTCATAACCATATGTCATGGTAAAGCCAAGATTACACCTAAGTGTCTCAATCGATTTGTCTCAGTTGTCCCTGCTACCATATAAAGGTGTTGTAGTCTGCAGTGTATGCCCAGTGGCGGACTTACCATTAGGCAGACGGGGCCTTGTGAGCTAGGAATAATAAAAAATAATAATACTAGTAATATTTTTGTATTATTATTTCTCCGCTTGAGGCCCCCCTCTGCTCTGCTTTAATTTAGCTGTAAAAATATATTACCTTTAAATGTCCCATGAACACAACCATTTATGATGTTCTAATCTGATTGTCAAACAAATAACTTCAAAAAGTCGGTTACCTTCGCACATTCATCTAAAATAGGATGTGGGGAGCTGGCTTCTGCCTGGGGCGGACTGGCCTCTGCCTGGGGCGGACTGGTCTCTGCCTGCGGGGGACTGGACTCTGCCTAGGGCAGACTGGACTCTGCCTGGGGCGGACTGGTCTCTGCCTGGGGGGGACTGGCCTCTACCTGGGGGGGACTGGCCTCTGCCTAGGGCAGACTGGACTCTGCCTAGGGCGGACTGGACTCTGCCTGGGGCGGACTGGTCTCTGCCTGGGGCGGACTGGCCTCTGCCTGGGGCGGACTGGCCTCTGCCTGGGGGGGACTGGCCTCTGCCTGGGGGGGACTGGCCTCTGCCTGGGGGGGACTGGCCTCTGCCTGGGGGGGACTGGCTTCTGCCTGGGGGGGACTGGACTCTGCCTGCGGGGGACTGGTCTGCGGGGGACTGGACTCTGCCTGGGGGGGACTGGACTCTGCCTAGGGAAGACTGGACTCTGCCTGCGGGGGACTGGTCTCTGCCTGCGGGGGACTGGCCTCTGCCTGCGGGGGACTGGCCTCTGCCTGGGGGGGACTGGTCTCGCCTGGGGTGGACTGGTCTCTGCCTGGGGTGGACTGGCCTCTGCCTGCGGGGGACTGGTCTCTGCCTGCGGGGGACTGGTCTCTGCCTGCGGGGGACTGGTCTCTGCCTGGGGGGGACTGGCCTCTGCCTGCGGGGGACTGGCCTCTGCCTGCGGGGGACTGGCCTCTGCCTGCGGGGGACTGGCCTCTGCCTGCGGGGGACTGGCCTCTGCCTGCGGGGGACTGGCCTCTGACTAGGGCAGACTGAACTCTGCCTAGGGCGGACTGGCCTCTGCCTGCGGGGGACTGGCCTCTGCCTGCGGGGGACTGGCCTCTGCCTGCGGGGGACTGGCCTCTGCCTGCGGGGGACTGGCCTCTGCCTAGGGCAGACTGGACTCTGCCTGGGGGGGACTGGCCTCTGCCTGGAGGGGACTGGCCTCTGCGTGGGGGGAATGGCCGCTGCCTGGGGGGACTGGCCACTGCCTGGGGCAGACTGGCCTCTGCCCGGAGCCTCCAAATCACAAAGTCCAAAGTATTTATATACTGTAGGTGGAATTGAATCCTCCTGCAAACTAATAAAGCAATTACTGATTTAGGTTTTTTCGGGGTGTGTGCTAGGCCACATCTAATGACCTTTTAAATCTCCCTTAGCTAGCTAACTGCAACTTTATTCACATCATTTAAAGGTAGATAGGAAAGACAGTGACTGACACAACTATTTGTATGTGTGTGTCAAGTAGTCATATACACAGTAGAGATACTGTCCTTTCTGAGGGACTTGTTTACAATTCATTATCAAGATTCTCTCTAATCTCCCAATCAAACACAACCGAGCAGAAACATGTTATCTCCAGTACCATCTAGACCATCCATTAGCTAGAGTCATGTAAAAGCATGTGAGGAAACATAAAACACACACCATCCTGGTCAGTGCACTGCTGAGAGTTGAGATAGAAAATTCAGATAGTGCTTTTGCCTCAGCCAATAGTTATTTACCATTCATAACTAACTCAAGCCAGAATATTTATTTATTTATTTATTTATTTATTGTTGTGATCTTGCACAGGTTTGTGCACAATGTCGATCGTAGGGATTTATTCTAGCATTTTATAACATCTTTGGTCCATAACAAATGGGTTTTCATCTCTCCTCTTTACATATTGTCAATAGATTGTGTTTGGTTTAATGCTCCAATTCGTATTTCCACCCAACAATGTCACACATAATGCGTCGACCATAATGAAACATTCAACCTATCCTAATTGAAAGCACTGCATGGTTCAGAGAGTGAGGGTGAGACAGAGAGAGAGAGAGAGAGAGGTCACGATCAGATGAGCTCCTGCATTTTTCAGCATTTTCTTTAAAAAAGATACATTTAGAGTTAGATAAACTTGGATTTTTTGTCAGGAACCCATACAGGATGCTACCCTCTACAACATAACCCTCACTTCAAATCAAAACTCAAAACCTACAACCTGATTTTGGACGGATTTACGGAATCACCTGGAAGGTTCACATCTACCAAGGATTAATTATTCTATACAGCAAATCCTCTGGAAAACAACAGAAACCTGAGAACACCACCCAACCTGGAACTGAGTGAGTAATGTTTAGTCTGAAACTATATTTGATTTCCAAAAGCCAAGAAGAAAAATACATGACACTACTTTATAAGGAGTGAATAGTAACATATTTCTGCCAAGCTTGATACAGCTTCAACTAGCACTTAAGTGTCAAGTGAGAGGTGTCAAAGCCCATTAGCCCAACAATGGCAGGAGAGTCGAATAGTCTACCCCAACCAAATGGAGAGGCCTTAGAAGCTGCCTCCCGCTGCTCAGAAGTAATTAAAATACAGTACCCTGTGCATGTAAAAAATGACAAGACAAGAAAAGATCACAAAATGAAGCTCCTTATGGAAAATCAAGAGACACTTTTTGCTGACTATTACAAAAATGGGAACATCAGCAACCTTATCTTCCACACAAACCATCCCCAGGCATGGCACAGTGCTATATTAGCACACTACCCCTCTGTTAAGAGAGGGGGGGTTAACGAGGGGTGGAAACTCAGGATTCTTGACAACGAGGACGAGGAGTCAGCTAATATAAACCTATATAAGTCTGGAACAGTATTGGTACAGGGCAACCACAAACAGTTTCAGCTGGACTTTCACCTAATCAAAGAATTAGCCCAGCAGGAGAAGCTCTCCCTTGATAAAGATACCCCCACCCCAAGTGGGTCAGACCAAACCTCTTCACCATATAACCCCACAGACGAGCAACCCTCAGCAGACAGTCAACCTCCCAGTACAGAGTACTTCTCCCTCATTGAAATGAAGGATACATTCACCCAGCTGGAGGTAAGGCAGGTGGAGCTGGAACAGCAGGTGATCACACTCCAGTCAGCACAGACCCAGACAACAGTCCAGCACAACAACACCCCCTTAACCAGACCTGGAGAGCTGGAGGTGGAGAAAGACATATCTGCACTATGGACAGTGGTGAGACAACATCAACAGGAGAAAGAGCAGGAGCAGGAGAAGAACAGAGCACTAGAGGAGAGGATCAGACTGCTGGAGGAGAGGTTGAGGGGGATGGCATATGACAGAGAACAACCCACTAGGGAGGTGGCCATCCCCACAGAGACGCCAGCAGAACAGCCCACCTCAGCACCCGACAAAAGTCTCGACACCACAGCAGAACAGTCCACACCAGACCCTGACCATAGAAACGACATCACAACAGAACAGACAAAAGAAAAACCCCAAGCCCAGCAGCTCTCACCCCCTCTGAGCATCCCCCCTGTCAGCCACCCTGATAGCCCTCCTGACAACCCCCCCACACCCACTGAGGACAAACACAAGACACAGATTGTCCTTCTTATGGACTCAAATGGGAAATATATAGAAGAAAAAAAACTTTTTCCCAAACACAGTGTGTCTAAACTCTGGTGTCCAAACACCCAGCGCGCCCTAGACCTTCTGTCTGAGGACAAACTAGGCTCACCTAGCCACATAATAATACACACAGGCACAAACGACCTGAGAGCACAGCAGGAAAGGGTGGCCACAGCACTGAAGGGAGTGATTGAAAAAGCTTCTTCTACTTTCCCCAACGCACAAGTGGTTATCTCCACCCTGCTACCACGAAAAGACTTCCACCCTGCTACAATACAGCGGGTAAACGCAAGCATTTCCCGTGACTGTGCCTCAAAACCAAATGTTTTTCTGGCCCACCACTCCACCCTGGACTTGAACAGCCTCTATGACCAGGTCCACCTCTACAAGGCAGCAGTGCCCACCTTTGCCCGGACTCTAAAGGACATCGCTCTCAAACGAAGCCCCAACACTTCACACAGGAGCAAGAGATCAATAGACACCCCACCCAGACCAGCGAGACACCCTCCAAGACCTCCAGGACCCCCCCCTGGACCTACACACCCCCCCCACATCAACCATGCCCACACCCAATTTAGGCCCCCTCAGATCAGACCCATGCCACTCCTGCCCACCCCATGCACCCCACCCCCGCAAAGAGGGCATCAACATGGAAGTCACACATACGCCCAGGTAGTGAGCGGGCAAACAGGCCCAACCCCCACTCTTACACTCGCCCAAGCCAACGGCATGTACCAGATGCTCAGCAGGCTCTGCTCACACTTACTGGCCTGAGGCCAAACCCCGACCAACAACATTGGACACTTTATGGAACAAAAAGCCTTCACTATATCATCCTGGAATATCCAAGGCCTGAGGTCATCTGCCTTTGGCCTAAAGAGCAGGAACCCGGACTTCACCAAAGAAATCGGTAATGCAGACATTGTCATCCTGCAAGAAACATGGTATAGAGGAGACTATACCAGGACACTGGTTGCCCTCTAGGTTACAGAGAGCTGGTAGTCCCATCCACCAAACTACCAGGTGTGAAACAGGGAAGGGACTCAGGGGGAATGCTAATTTGGTATAGAGCAGACCTAACTCACTCCATTAAATTAATCAAAACAGGAACATTTTACATTTGGCTAGAAATTCAAAAGGAAATTATCTTAACAGAGAAAAATGTCCTCCTGTGTGCTACCTATATCCCCCCACTAGAATCCCCATACTTTAATGAAGACAGCTTCTCCATCCTGGAGGGGGAAATCAATCATTTCCAGGCCCAGGGACATGTATTAGTCTGTGGCGACCTAAATGCCAGAACTGGACAGGAACCTGACACCCTCAGCACACAGGGGGACAAACACCTACCTGGAGGTGACAGCATTCCCTCCCCCATATGCCCACCTAGGCACAACTATGACAACATAACCAACAAAAACGGGTCACAACTCCTGCAGCTCTGTCGCACGCTGGGTATGTACATAGTCAATGGTAGGCTTCGAGGGGACTCCTATGGTAGGTACACCTATAGCTCATCTCTTGGCAGTAGCACTGTAGACTACTTTATCACTGACCTCAACCCAGAGTCTCTCAGAACGTTCACAGTCAGCCCACTGACACCCCTATCAGACCACAGCAAAATCACAGTCTACTTGAACAGAGCAATACTCAATCATGAGGCATCAAAGCCAAAGGAACTGAGTAACATTAAGAAATGCTATAGATGGAAGGAATGCAGTTTGGAAACCTACCAAAAAACAATTAGGCAACAGCAAATTCAATCCCTTTTAGACAACTTCCTGGGTAAAACGTTCCACTGCAATAGTGAAGGTGTAAACTTGGCAGTAGAAAATCTTAACAGTATATTTGACCTCTCAGCTTCCCTATCAAATCTAAAAATCTCAAATAGAAAACCGAAGAAAATGAACAACAATGACAAATGGTTTGATAAAGAATGCAAAAATCTAAGAAATAAATTGAGAAACCTGTCCAACCAAAAACATAGAGACCCGGAAAACCTGAGTCTACGCCTTCACTATGGTGAATCACTAAAACAATACAGAAATACACTACGGAAAAAGAAGGAACAGCACGTCAGAAATCAGCTCAATGTAATTGAAGAATCCATAGACTCTAACCAATTCTGGGAAAATTGGAAAACACTAAACAAACAACAACACGAAGAATTATCTATCCAAAATGGAGATGTATGGGTAAACCACTTCTCCAATCTTTTTGGCTCTATAACAAAGAATAAAGAGCAAAACATATACATGATCAAATACAAATCCTAGAATCAACTATTAAAGACTACCAGAACCCACTGGATTCTCCAATTACCTTGAATGAGTTACAGGACAAAATAAAAACCCTCCAACCCAAAAAGGCCTGTGGTGTTGATGGTATCCTTAATGAAATGATCAAATATACAGACAACAAATTCCAATTGGCTATATTAAAACTCTTTAACATCGTCCTTAGCTCTGGCATCTTCCCCAATATTTGGAACCAAGGACTGATCACCCCAATCCACAAAAGTGGAGACAAATTTGACCCCAATAACTACCGTGGAATATGCGTCAACAGTAACCTTGGGAAAATACTCTGCATTATCATTAACAGCAGACTCGTACATTTCCTCAATGAAAACAATGTACTGAGCAAATGTCAAATTGGCTTTTTACCAAATTACCGTACAACAGACCATGTATTCACCCTACACACCCTAATTGACAACCAAACAAACCAAAACAAAGGCAAAGTCTTCTCATGCTTTGTTGATTTCAAAAAAGCCTTCGACTCAATTTGGCATGAGGGTCTGCTATACAAATTGATGGAAAGTGGTGTTGGGGGTAAAACATACGACATCGTAAAATCCATGTACACAAACAACAAGTGTGCGGTTAAAATTGGCAAAAAACACACACATTTCTTCACACAGGGTCGTGGGGTGAGACAGGGATGCAGCTTAAGCCCCACCCTCTTCAACATATATATCAACGAATTGGCGCGGGCACTAGAACAGTCTGCAGCACCCGGTCTCACCCTAATAGAATCCGAAGTCAAATGTCTACTGTTTGCTGATGATCTGGTGCTTCTGTCACCAACCAAGGAGGGCCTACAGCAGCACCTAGATCTTCTGCACAGATTCTGTCAGACCTGGGCCCTGACAGTAAATCTCAGTAAGACCAAAATAATGGTGTTCCAAAAAAGGTCCAGTCGCCAGGACCACAAATTCCATCTAGACACCGTTGCCCTAGAGCACACAAAAAACTATACATACCTCGGCCTAAACATCAGCACCACAGGTAGCTTCCACAGAGCTGTGAACGATCTGAGAGACAAGGCAAGAAGGGCATTCTATGCCATCAAAAGGAACATAAATTTCAACATACCAATTAGGATCTGGCTAAAAATACTTGAATCAGTCATAGAGCCCATTGCCCTTTATGGTTGTGAGGTCTGGGGTCCGCTCACCAACCAAGATTTCACAAAATGGGACAAACACCAAATTGAGACTCTGCATGCAGAATTCTGCAAAAATATCCTCCGTGTACAACGTAGAACACCAAATAATGCATGCAGAGCAGAATTAGGCCGATACCCACTAATTATCAAAATCCAGAAAAGAGCCGTTAAATTCTACAACCACCTAAAAGGAAGCGATTCCCAAACCTTCCATAACAAAGCCATCACCTACAGAGAGATGAACCTGGAGAAGAGTCCCCTAAGCAAGCTGGTCCTAGGGCTCTGTTCACAAACACAAACACACCCCACAGAGCCCCAGGACAACAGCACAATTAGACCCAACCAAATCATGAGAAAACAAAAAGATAATTACTTGACACATTGGAAAGAATTAACAAAAAAACAGAGCAAACTAGAATGCTATTTGGCCCTAAACAGAGAGTATACAGTGGCAGAATACCTAACCACTGTGACTGACCCAAACCTAAGGAAAGCTTTGACTATGTACAGACTCAGTGAGCATAGCCTTGCTATTGAGAAAGGCCGCCGTAGGCAGACATGGCTCTCAAGAGAAGACAGGCTATGTGCTCACTGCCCACAAAATGAGGTGGAAACTGAGCTGCACTTCCTAACCTCCTGCCCAATGTATGACCATATTAGAGAGACATATTTCCCTCAGATTACACAGATCCACAAAGAATTCGAAAACAAATCCAATTTTGATAAACTCCCATATCTACTGGGTGAAATTCCACAGTGTGCCATCACAGCAGCAAGATTTGTGACCTGTTGCCACAAGAAAAGGGCAACCAGTGAAGAACAAACACCATTGTAAATACAACCCATATTTATGTTTATTTATTTTAACTTGTGTGCTTTAACCATTTGTACATTGTTACAACACTGCATATTTATAATATGACATTTGTAATGTCTTTATTGTTTTGAAACTTCTGTATGTGTAATGTTTACTGTTCATTTTTATTGTTTATTTGACTTTTGTATATTATCTACCTCACTTGCTTTGGCAATGTTAACACATGTTTCCCATGCCAATAAAGCCCCTTGAATTGAATTGAATTGAATTGAATTGAGAGAGAGAGAGAGAGAGAGAGAGAGAGAGAGAGAGAGAGAGAGAGAGAGAGAGAGAGAGAGAGAGAGAGAGAGAGAGAGAGAGAGAGAGAGAGAGAGAGAATGGGGGGGTTGGATGCCCTTGTGGGATGCTTCATTCCACACATCAGAGAGAGAGCGGGTGAGAGAGATAGAGAGAGAAAAAGAGCCCTTTCATATGTAAAGGGATGGCCAGATCTGTCGAACATGATGGTGTCATACCGCAAACACAGTGCATTCGGAATGTATTCAGACCCCTTGAATGTTTAATTGTTTTTACATTACAGCCTTATTATAAAATGGAATAAATCGTTTTTTCCGCTCATCAATCTACACACAATAAATACCCCAAAATGACAAAGCAAAAACAGTTTTTTAGAAATCTTTGCGAATTCATAAATATCACATTAACAGAAGTATTCAGACTCTTTACTCAGTACTTTGTTGAAGCAACTTTAGCAGTGATTAAAGCCTTGAGTCTTCTTGGGTATGATGCTACAAGCTTGGCAAACCTATATTTTCAGGTCTCTGCAGAAATGATTGATCGGGTTCAAATTCAGAGACTTTCCCCGAAGCCACTCCTGCATTGTCTTAGTTGTGTGCTTAGGGTCATTGTCCTGTTGGAAGGTGAACCTTCGCCCCAGTCTGAAGTCCTGAGCGCTCTAGAGCAGGTTTTCATCAAGGATCTCTCTGTACTTTGTTCTGTTCATCTTTCCTTCGATCCTGACTTGTCTCCCAGTCCCTGCAGCTGAAAAACATCCCCACAGCATGATGCTCTTCCCCAGATCTCTGCCGCAACACAATCCTGTCTCAGAGGTCTACGGACAATTCCTTCGACTTAATGGCTTGGTTTTTGCTCTAACATGCACTGTCAACTGTGGGACCTTATATAGACAGGTGTGTGCCTTTCCAAATCTTGTCCAATCAATTGAATTTACCACAGGTGGATTCCAATCAAGTTGTAGAAACTTCTCAAGGATGACAGACATGGTGATTGCATTGACAGACATGGAGATTGCAGTGACAGACATGGGGATTGCAGTGACAGACATGGGGGTTGTATTGAAACACATGGTGATTGCAGTGACAGACATGGGGATTATAGATATAGACATGGAGATTACATTTACAGACATGGAGATTGCAGTGACAGGCATGAGGAGCAGCATGTACAGTACATACATATCAAAGCAGGCATCCCAAATCAATGAGTGCTACTTACAGTATATGGCTGGCGGTGTGCAGTCATGTAATGAGGAGAAACATGATTAGAACGATGGAACAGAAGGTGTGTAGCCCTATAGTTGATTTATATGTTCTAAAAAAGGCCATGGGAAAAAGCTCTGTGGGGAATTTTTCAAGTCATTCACAAATGAAAATGTATCTGTGCATTTTTTGTATTATTTGGTTAATTTGTATGTTACTGTGTAACATAAACACCTTCGCACACCCAATGTTCTCTTATAGTAATGTCTCCTTTAGGTTTAAATGGCATCTACAGTACTGTACCATTTTCCAGTGGCCCTGTTGATTTTGTGGTTAACGAGACCATGACTCCCTGTGGTCATCTACGGTCGATTCCTGCGCTTACCATTGGAGTGACAGATTCACTGATAGAATTTTGGCGAGTTCCACTCTAACGCAAGAAGTAGGGGGGGTTCCATGATTCGCAGGGCTAACAATAAAGCTGTGGTGTGTGTGTGTGTGTGTGTGTATGTGTGTGATGCTGTATGCAAAGTGATGATGCTGTATCTGGCTGCTATGAAAGTGAACTATGTGTGTGGGTGATCAGTGGATTATTCATTCCACCGATTCTGTTGCAAAGCATTTCTTAAATGGAAGCAAACGGAATGAAATGGGAATGGACATACACGAATTTGTCCAATAGAAACGTTCCACTAATTATTACACCCTAGATCAGCTATATGCAGGCAAGAGTGTGCAAAGAGGTACTTAATGTGTCACTGTCTGTCACCTTGATTACTTCAATTTGTCTCTTGGCCTGGCAACCCACGTTATAAACGTACACCTTTTAGACAAGGTTGTAAAATTATTGTTGTCCATCAACAATGACAAGCGACCGGGGTCTGACAACTTGGACCCAAAATTACTGAGGATAATAACGGACGATATTACCACTCCTATTTGCCATAAATTATATTTAAGCCTACTCGAAAGTGTGTGCCCTCAGGCCTGGAGGAAAGCAAAAGTTATTACGCCCCCTTTACTGGCTTAATTAGCCGACTAATCAGCCTGTTACCAACCCTTAGTAAACTTTTTTAAACTTAATAAAAATTGTGTTTGACCAGATACAATCCTATTTTACGACGAGTTTCAGAAGAAAGTTATTTGTTTCTGGCCATTTTGAGCCTGTAATCAAACCCACAAATGCTGATGCTCCAGATACTCAACTAGTCTAAAGAAGGCCAGTTTTATTGCTTCCTTAATCAGGACAACAGTTTTCAGCTGTGCTAACATAAGTGCAAAAGGGTTTTCTAATGATCAATTAGCCTTTTAAAATTATAAACTTCAATTAGCTAACACAACGTGCCATGGGAACACAGGAGTGATGGTTGCTGATAATGGGCTTCTATATGCCTACGTAGATATTCCATACAAAATCTGCCATTTCCAGCTACAGTAGTCATTTAGAACATTAACAATGTCTACACTGTATTTACAATCAATTTTATGTTATTTTAAAGGACATTTCTAAGTGACCCCAAACTTTTGAACGGTAGTGTACATGTGTACATTCAGTAATCTTGCTCTGATTTGTCATCCTGAGGGTCCCAGAGATAAAATGTAACATAGTTTTGTTTGATAAAATACATTTTATATTCAAGTGTGGGAACTGAGGTCCACAGTTTGAACCCACTGCTGTCTCTGGCTCCACACCCACCCCGCCCGGCCATCTAGATGTGTGAAAGTTAGTGTATAAGCTAATTATCCATCAAGTATGACATTCCTGGGAATGTGTAAACTTACATTTTTTTATTACCGTAGCATTTTGTATCTTCTCTACAGTTATGTACTTGATAATGTATCAATTGTGTCTTCACTGACATTTTCAACCTCTCCCTGTCCGAGTCTGTAATACCAACATGTTTCAAGCAGACCACCATAGTCCCTGTGCCCAAGAACACTAAGGTAACCTGCCTAAATGATTACCGACCCGTAGCACTCACATTTGTAGCCATGAAGTGCTTTGAAAAGCTGGTCATGGCTCACATCAACACCATTATCCCAGAAACCCTAAACCCACTCCAATTTGAATTTCATCCTAACAGATCCACAGATGACGCAATCTCTATTGCGCTCCACATTGCCCTTTCCCACCTGGACAAAAGGAACACCTATGTGAGAATGCTATTCATATTCACTATTCACAGCTCAGTGTTCAACACCATAGTGCCCTCAAAGCTCATCAATAAGCTAAGGACCCTGGGACTAAACACCTCCCTCTGCAACTGGATCCTGGACTTCCTGGCGGGCCGCTCCCCCAGGTGGTAAGGGTAGGTAACAACAGATCCGCCACGCTGATCCTCAACACAGGGCCCCCTCAGGTGTGCCTGCTCAGTCCCCTCCTGTACTCCCTGTTCACTCATGACTGCATGGCCAGGCACGCCTCCAACACCATCATTAAGTTTGCCGATGACACAACAGTGGCAGGCCTGATCACCGACAACAACAAGACAGAATATAGGGAGGAGGTCAGAGACCTGGCTGTGTGGTGCCAGGACAACAACCTCTCCCTCAAGTGATCAAGACAAAGGAGATGATTGTGGACTACAGGAAAAAGAGGACCGAGCACGCCCCCATTCTCATCGACGGGGCTGTAGTGGAGGAGGTTGAGAGCTTCAAGTTCCTGGTGTCCACATCACCAACAAACTAACATAGTCCAAACACACCAAGACGGTCGTGAAGAGGCACGACAAAACCTATTCCCCTTCAGGAGAATACAGTTGTATAGTTGCATCATCGAGAGCATCCTGACTGATATGGCAACTGCTCTGCCTCCGACCGCAAGGCACTACAGAGGGTAGTGTGTGCGGGCAAGTACATCACTGGGGCAAAGCTTCCTGCCATCCAGGACCTCTATACCAGGCGGTGTAAGAGAAAGGCCCTAAAAATTGTCAAAGACTCCAGCCACCCTAGTCATAGACTGTTCTCTCCGCTTCCACACGGCAAGCGGTACTGTAGCACCAATTCTAGGTCCAAGAGGCTTCTAAACAGCTTCTACACCCAAGCCATAAGACTCCTGAACATCTAATCAAATGGCTACCCAGACAATTTGCATTACCCCCCCCCTTTTTACACCGCTGCTACTCTCTGTTGATATCATCACTTTAATAACTCTACCTACAGTTGAAATCGGAAGATTACAGACACTTAGTTTGGAGTCATTAAAACGCCTTTTTCAACCGATCCACAAATTTCTTGTTAACAAACTATAGTTTTGGCAAAGTCGGTTAGGACATCTACTTTGTGCTTGACACAAGTAATTTTTCCAACAATTGTTTACAGACAGATTATTTCACTTATAATTCACTGTATCACAATTCCAGTGGGTCAGAAGTTTACATACACCAAGTTGACTGTGCCTTTAAACAGCTTGGAAAATTCCAGAAAAGTATGTCATGGCTTTAGAAGCTTCTGATAGGCTAATTGACATCATTTGAGTCAATTGGAGGTGTACCTGTGGATGTATTTCAAGGCCTACCTTCAAACTCAGTGCCTCTTTGCTTGACATCATGGGAAAATCAAAAGAAATCAGCCAAGACCTTAGAAAAAAGCTGTAGACCTACACAAGTCTGGTTCATCCTTGGGAGCAATTTCCAAACTCCTGATGGTACCACGTTCATCTGTGCAAACAATAGTATGCAAGTATAAACACCATGGGACCACACAGCCGTCATACTGCTCAGGAAGGAGACATGTTCTGTCTCCTAGAGATGAACGTACTTTGGTGCGAAAAGTGCAAATCAATCCCAGAACAACAGCAAAGGACCTTGTGAAGATGCTGGAGGAAACAGGTACAAAAGTATCTATTTCCACAGCAAAACGAGTCCAATATCGACATAACCTGAAAGTCAGCTCAGCAAGGAAGAAGCCACTGCTCCAAAACCACCATAAAAAAGCCGGACTACGGTTTGCAACTGCACATGGGGACAAAGATCATACTTTTTTCGAGAAATGTCCTCTGGTCTGAGGAAACAAAAATAGAACTGTTTGGCCATAATGACCATCGTTATGTTTGGAGGAAAAAGGGGGAGGCTTGCAAGCCGAAGAACACCATCCCAACCATGAAGCACGGGGGTGGCAGCATCATGTTGTGGGGGTGCTTTGCTGCAGGAGGGACTGATGTACTTCACAAAATAGATGGCATCATGAGTTAGGAAAATTATGTGGCTATATTCAAGCAACATCTCAAGACATCAGTCAGGTAGTTAAAGCTTGGTGGCAAATGGGTCTTCCAAATGGACAATGACCCCAAGCATACTTCCAAAGTTGTGGCAAAATGGCTTAAGGACAACAAAGTCAAGGTATCGGAGTTGCCATCACGATGCCCTGATCTCAATCCTATAGAAAATTTGTGGGCAGAACTGAAAAAGCGTGTGCGAACAAGGAGGCCTACAAATCTGACTCAGTTACACCAGCTCTGTCAGGAGGATTGGGCCAAAATTCACCCTTGTGGAAGGCTACCTGAAACGTTTGACCCAAGTTAAACAATTTAAAGTCAATGCTACCCAATACACTCAATTACTATGTAAACTTCTGACCCACTGGGAATGTAATGAAATAAATAAAAGCTGAAATAAATTGTTCTCTCTACTATTATTCTGACATTTCACATTCTTAAAATAAAGTGGTGATCCTAACTGACCTAAAACAGGGGATTTTTACTAGGATTTAAATGTCAGGAATTGTGAAAAACTGAGTTTAAATGTATTTGGATAAGGTGTGTGTAAACTTCCGACTTCAACTGTACATGTACATATTACCTCAATTACCTCGACTAACCGGTGCCCCCGCACTATATATAGTCTCGCTATTGTATTTTTACTGCTGCTCTTGTTACTTTTATTTATTTTTCGGTTGGTTAAGGGCTTGTTAGTAAGCATTTCACTGTAAGGTCTACACCTGTTGTAATAGGCACATGTGACTAATACATTGTGATTTGATTTGATTTGAATTGACCAATTCTGCACAATTGGGCAAATTCCTTGCAGATTTGATACAAAATATTGTGTAGTAATGTAATTCTTCACTGGATCAGTCTGAAACTTTGCACACACATTGCTGCCATCTGGTGGCCTACCTGAAAGTATCGACTTTCTCTTGCATTTCAAAGATGATGGAACAAAAAAACTAAAATAAATCCATGTTTTTTTGTTCGTATTATCTTTTACCAGATCGAATGTGTTATATTTCCTTTCCTTTCAAATGTTATCACGAATATGCATATCCTTGCTTCAGGTCCTGAGCTAGCTACAGGCAGTTAGATTTGGGTATGTCATTTTAGGTGAAAATTGAAAAAAAGGGTACGATCCTTAAGAGGATAACTAAAAATGCAAATGGCTCTGATATACGAATAATATTACTACACAGATCATACACATAACATTAGTTAGCTAGCCAGCCAGCTAACATTAGCTTGCTAGCTAACAGTACACTTTTACTTCAAATGAAAAGGACTTTCTGACTAAACTAGAAACGTGTCATATCTGAAAATGTAGCTATCTATACTCTCTTACCCGTGTACATGGATGGACACTTCTACCTCCCTGTCACGGTTGCCATGATTGCCCTTAGTTTGAAGATGTAATCCGGAGACAGGTGTTCTCTTTTTGACTCCATCTGTATATTTGCAATCAAACGCCATAATTTTCTCTGTCTCCTTAGCTATCATACTTTAATTCCACAACTCAGTCCTCCAGGAAGTGGAGAGCAACACTTTTTTTGACCTTCTTTTAACTAGGCAGGTCAGTTAAGAACAAATTCTTATTTACAATGACGGCCTACCGGGGAACAGTGGTTTATGGGGCAGAACGCAGATTTTTACCTTGTCAGCTCGGGGATTTGATCCAGCAACCTTTCAGTTACTGGCCCAACGCTCTAACCACTGTTTAAAAAAAATACATGGCAGACCAATCTGAATCTCTCGGCATGTCCAGCCCATTCATTTTCTCAGCCAATCATGGCTAGCGGGAAGGTTGCTAACTTTTTCCGTGGCTAAACCAACTTGGCTCGTAATTTAACAATTTCATTTGTATTAACAGATGACATACAAGTTTGTTAGTAAGTCACATGAAAGTTCACATGTTCCAGAAGGCATATCTGGCCAAAAGTTTACGTTCAAATGCCGCTCCTGTGAAGTGGTGACGCGTGACATACGCCCAGTATCTGGAAAATAATCACATATTGATACATCAGTAGCTAAGATGAGGAGAAGTCTATCCATAATGAAGTACTGCTCTGTCTTCTTAACAGCACTATCAACAAGGCAGGTCCAACAGGCCATAGTTTTGTGGCACCTGGACTACTGTTCAATCGTGTGGTCAGGTGCCACAAAGAGGGACTTCAGTAATTTGCAATTGGTTCACAACAGGGCAGCATGGCTGGCCCTTGGAAGTACACTGAGAGCTAACATTAAGTATGCATGTCAATCTTTGCTGGCTCAAAGTGGAGGAGAGATTGACTTCATCACTACTTGTACTTGTGAGAGATATTGACATGTTTGAAAGCACCGAGCTGTCTGTTTGAACCACTGGCACACAGCTCAGACACCCATGCATACCCCACAAGACATGCCACTAGTCTCTTCACAGTCCCCAAATCCAGAACAGACAATGGGAGGAGCACAGTACTACATAGAGCCATGACTACATGGAACTCTATTTCACATCAAGTAACGGATGCAAGCTGTAAAATCAGATTAAAAAATATATAAAAATACACCTTATGGAACAGCGGGGACTGTGAAAAGACACACATACAGGCACAGGCACATGCATACACACACATGATAACATACAAACACGTACACATGGATTTTGTATAGATATGTGGTAGTAGAGTAGTGGCCTGAGTTCACACACTTAATGTGTTGTGAAATCTGTTGTAGCTCATTCAATCTCTTGAATTTATTGTAATGCTTGTAAAATTGTTTAACTGCCTTAGTTTTGCTGGACTCCACGAAGAGTAGCTGCTGCATTGGCAACAGCTAATGGGGATCCATAATAAATACAAATACAAACAACCTCATGATGGGTATGGGGCAAATTCGAGAGTCATGTAGTAGCTTAAACCGAACGATGTTACATTGAACTGGGTGAATGGAATATAAATGACAGTCATCCAATATGCTGTAATAGAAATAAGACCATGCTCATAACAAAGTATTCATCCTCCCTAATCTTGAACGGCACTAACCGCCACTGGTCTGGGCTTGTGTGTTCATGGCAGGCAACTGAAGAGCTACTGGCTTAATTGAAGCTGACAGTCCAACCATCCAGCCCTGCGCTGCGCTCCCTCTCTCACCATGGTAACCCTAACTATGTCATAAAAAGTGCCCTATTCCATGCAGATTAAGACGGTGATAAATGTGTCTTGGCATGTTATGCTGGTGTAGAACGAAAAAAAATTAAAGAGAGCAACTGGCTGACAGGTGGGCCATAGAGAGGTCGCTAATATTTTCCAGGCAGACTTCGGGGGTAAGAGTTGGGTTTCATTTAACCAGCGGCTGGTTGATATTGACTTATTCAGGCTGGTAAGGAGTCTGTAGACCAGAGCTGAGTCTGGGTTAGCACTGTGTTGTAATCATAGCATACAGTATAGCTTACGAACCCAAGTAAGGATGTTTACTCGTGTTGTTCTGTGTTGTGTTGTCTTACAGTAAGTGTAACCAACACACTGACGGAGCCTTGGTCAAGCACTTATACTAATGATTGATGAGGAGAACCAAGATGCTGGTCAATACTGGTGGGTGTCAACAACAACTTGTCAGAAGGAGTTCTGTGAGGTATAAATGTGTGATTATCTTTAGAGTTCACGTCCTACTTTGTGTGCAGGTGGGGAGTGAAGCAACAGTGTCGATCGCACTAGAAGAGGGTGTTAATAAATTCTCAGCAGGCACTCCTTCCTGCGGACTTCTTCGGGAGGGTGTGTGAGGTGGGTCAGTGAGGTGTTCCTACTCAACACTCAGGCAGACTCTCGCATCAATCGAGCGGTGAGCCTGCCAACTTCCAGACAAACCAGGCTTTGCTTCCTTCTTCCACCACGCCTCGCAGCGATCAATCCCTCCTCAATTAATGATAAACACCAGGATGACGTATTTTAGACCGCGATTATTCACTTGTGCAGCAATCCAGCTAATTCATCCTAGTGATAGCCTAATGAGGTCCGGTGCGCGAGGGGAGAAAGAATGGAATGAGAGAGAGAGAGAGAGAGAGAGAGAGAGAGAGAGAGAGAGAGAGAGAGAGAGAGAGAGAGAGAGAGAGAGAGAGAGAGAGAGAGAGAGAGAGAGAGAGAGAGAGAGAGAGAGAGAGAGAGAGAGAGAGAGAGAGAGAGAGAGAGAGAGAGAGAGAGAGAGAGAGAGAGAGAGAGAGAGAGGAAAGGGGAGGAGGTCTATAATGCCTCACGTCTCCTCTGTAGCCATTATCCAGTGAGTTATGTACCTACAGCGCCAGGCGAAATTGATCCCATGGTAAATGTCTGACAGGGTCTCAACTTTTCCTCAGAAAACAGACAAATCAACAGAGCAGTTGGGGCTTCCCTCTGAAATAAAGGATATTGTATAAAAAGGAAATGAATGCCATATTTCCAGGAGTTCACATATATTATAGTGTCAGCATGAGATTGAATGAGCAGCAAGACAAAAGTATAATTGATGTTATTATTGACCGTGATAATAATGATCTATTCACTTTCAGTACTGGGTTTTTCTATTTCAAATGTTCATAAAGATTGAATCGCACATTAATGGACTGTAAGACCCTAAAGAAAAAGGGTCCTAGACTTAATGGATTGTTGAATTGTGGTATTTTATAAAGAGTGGATCACTTTTGCCACCCATGATGGGTAATTTAGCTACACATAAAACCTTTTGTTTTAGGCTATTATCAAGCACAGTACATTGAGTACTGTGCAGTGTTTTGAGTGACAAAGAAGGAGGCCTCCTCCCAGTCTGTCTGTCAAGTATGGGAAAGAGACAGTAATATTTATTATTAAAATATATATTTTCACCTTTATTTAACCAGGTAGGCTAGTTGAGAACAAGTTCTCATTTACAACTGTGACCTGGCCAAGATAAAGCAAAGAAGTTTGACACATACAACAACACAGAGTTACACATGGAATAAACAAAGATACAGTCAATAATACAGTAGAAAAAGTCTATATACAGTGTGTGCAAATGAGGTAAGATAAGGGAGGTAAGGCAATAAATAGGCCATGGTGGCGAAGTAATTACAATATAGCAATTAAACACTGGAATGGTAGATGTGCAGAAGATGAATGTGCAAGTAGAGATACTGGTGTGCAAAGGAGCAAGATAAATACATAATTACAGTATGGGGATGGGGTAGTTGGATGGGCTGTTTACAGATGGGCTATGTACAGGTGCAGTGATCTGTGAGCTGCTCTGACAGCTGGTGCTTAAAGCTAGTGAGGGAGATATGAGTCTCCAGCTTCAGTGATTTTTGCAGATCGTTCCAGTCATTGGCAGCAGAGAACTGTAGGAAAGGAGGCCAAAGGAAGAACTGGCTTTGGGGGTGTCCAGTGAGATATACCTGCTAGAGTGCGTGCTACGGGTGGGTGCTGCTATGGTGACCAGTGAGCTGAGATAAGGCGGGACTTTACCTAGAAAATACTTATAGATGACCTGGAGCCAGTGGGTTTGGCGCCGAATATGAAGCGAGGGCCAGCCAACGAGAGCATACAGGTCGCAGTGCTGGGTAGTATATGGGGCTTTGGTGACAAAACGGATGGCACTGTGATAGACTGATTGACAGAGTCGAAAGCCTTGGCCAGGTCGATGAATACGCCTGCACAGTAATGTCTCTTATCGATGGCGGTTGTGATATCGTTTAGGACATTGAGCGTGGCTGAGGTGCACCCATGACCAGATCTGAAACTAGATTGCATAGCGTAGAAGGTACGGTGGGATTCGAAATGGTCGGTGATCTGTTTGTTATTAACTTGGCTTTCGAAGACCTTAGAAAGGCAGGGTAGGATAGATATAGCTCTATAGCAGTTTGGGTCTAGAGTGTCTCCCCCTTTGAAGAGGGAGATGACCGCGGCAGCTTTCCAATCTTTGGGAATCTCAGACGGTACGAAAGAGAGGTTGAACAGTCTAGTAATAGGGTTTGCAACAATTTTGGCTGATAATTTTAGAAAGAGAGGGTCCAGATTGTCTCTCCCGGCTGATTTGCAGGGGTCCAGATTGGATTTGGGTGAAGGAGAAATGGGGGAGGCTTGGGCGAGTTGCTGTGGGGGGTGCAGGGCTGTTGTTCGGGGAAGGGGTAGCCAGGTGGAAAGCATGGCCAGCCGTAGAAAAATGTTTATTCAAATCCTCAATTATAGTGGATTTATCGGTGGTGACAGTGTTTCCTAGCCTCAGTGCAGTGGGCAGCTGGGAGGAGGTGCTCTTATTTTCTATGGACTTTACAGTGTCCCAGAACATTTTTGAGTTTGTGCTACAGGATGAAAATTTCTGCTTGAAAAAGCTAGCCTTAGCTTTCCTAACTGGCTGTGTATATTGGTTTCTAACTTCCCTGAAAAGTTGCATATCATGGGGGCTATTCGATGCTAATGCAGAACGCCACAATATGTTTTTGTGCTGGTCAAGGGCAGTCAGGTCTGGAGAGAACCAAGGGCTATATCTTTTCCTGGTTCTACATTTTTTGAATGGGGCATGCTTATTTAATAAGATGGTGAGGAAGGCACTTTTAAAGAATAACCAGGCATCCTCTACTGACGGGATGAGGTCAATATCCTTCCAGGATACCCGGGCCAGGTCGATTAGAAAGGCCTGCTCGCTGAAGTGTTTTAGGGAGCGTGATGAGGGGTGGTCATTTGACCGCAGACCCATTACGGATGCAGGCAATGAGGCAGTGATCATTGAGATCTTGGTTGAAAACAGCAGAGGTGTATTTGGAGGGCAGGTTGGTTAGGATGATATCTATGAGGGTACCCGTGTTTACGGATTTGGGGTTGTACCTGGTGGGTTCATTGATAAATTGTGTGAGATTGAGGGCATCAATCTTAGATTGTAGGATGGCCGGGGTGTTAAGCATGTCCCTGTTTAGGTCACCTAACAGCACGAGCTCTGAAGATTGATGGGGGGAAATCAATTCACATATGGTGTCCAGGGCACAGCTGGGGGCAGAGATTTGTCTATAGCAAGCGGCAACGGTGAGAGACTTGTTTCTGGAAAGGTGGATTTTTAAAAGTAGAAGCTCGAATTGTTTGGGTACAGACCTGGATAGTAAGACAGAACTCTGCAGGCTATCTCTGCAGTAGATTGCAATACCGCCCCTTTGGCAGTTCTATCTTGTCGGAAGATGTTGTAGTTAGGGATGGAATTTCCAGGGGTTTTGGTGGTCTTCCTAAACCAGGATTGAGACACGGCTAGGACATCCGAGTTGGCAGAGTGTGCTAAAGCAGTGAATAAAACAAACTTAGGGAGGAGGCATCTAATGTTAACATACATGAAACCAAGGTTTTTACGGTTACAGAAGTCAACAAATGAGAGCACCTGGGGAGTAGGAGTGGAACCAGGCACTGCAGGGCCTGGATTAACCTCTACATCACCAGAGGAACAGAGGAGGAGTAGGATAAGGGTACGGCTAAAGGCTAACAGAACTGGTCGTCTAGTACGTTCGGAACAGAGAGTAAAAGGAGCAGGTTTTTGGGCGCGATAGAATAAGTTCAAGGCATAATGTACAGACAAAGGTATGGTAGGATGTGAGTACATTGGAGGTAAACCTAGGCATTGAGTAGTGATGAGAGAGGTATTGTCTCTAGAGACGTTTAAACCAGGTGATGTCACCGCATTTGTGGGAGGTGGAACTAAATGGTTGGTTAAGGCATATTGAGCAAGGCTAGAGGCTCTACAGTGAAATAAGACAATAATCACCAGGACAGTAATGGACAAGGCATAATGATATTAGGGAGAGGCATGCGTAGCCGAGTGATCATAGGGGTCCAGTGAGGGGTTGGGCTGGCTGGAGACACAGCGATTCAGACAGCTAGCAGGCTGGGGATAGCAAGCTAGCAGAAGGGCCTTAGAAGGACGTCGCGATGGAGGAAAGTCTGTTTTAGCCTCCGCGTGCCGTGACGTCGATAGACCAGTCGTGATGGATTAGTAGGGTTCCGAGTAGCAGAGGGGTCCAAGTCTAATTGGCAAAATAGGTATAGAGGCCCAAGAAATTGGCCGTGGCTAGCAGCTATCGGGCCGCTGCTAGCAGGCTAGCAGATGGGCATTCAGGGGACGTCACGGTGTAGGGGCCAGTTGAGTACCCCCTCGAGCAGGTTACGTCGGTAGTCCAGTCATGAAGGATTCCGGGTATTGTAGTAGAAGGGGTCCGGGTATTGTAGCCCAGGAGTGGCTGATGGGCCTCTTCAGCTAGCCGGGAGAATGGGCCTAGCATGGGCTAGCTCCAGGCTAATTGGTGCTTTCTTCGGGACAGATGTTAGCCAGGAGTAGTCACTCGGATTGCAGCTAGCTAGCTGCTATGATCCGGTGAAAAGGTTCAGAGCTTGCGGTAGGATTCCGTGGATATGGAGAGAAAATAGGTCCGGTATGCTCTGGTATAAGTCGCATTGTACAAACTGGCGAGAGCTTTCCGAGCTAAATGTTAGCTGATGACCGCTAGCAGTGGTTAGCTGACTAGTAGCTAGTAGCTAGTGAGCTGGCTAGCTTCTGTTGGGGGATTCCGGTAAGGTAAATAAAAATACTTTAGAAAAAACAGATCCACACCACATTGCGTGAGGCGGGTTGCAGGAGAGTATTTTGAAGTTGAGGTTTAGAAAAATATAAAAAATATATGCAAAGAAAAATATATAAAAAGATATGTACATGGGACACGACAAGACAAAGGACAAAGACGTCTGACAGCTACGCCATATTGGATTATTAAACAATATTAAACAAAGGTGCCAAAATTGGACACTAATTATGAACGGGCAGCTCTGCAGACATGGAGGGGGACTCTCACCACTCTTCAGTGTGGAAACATTAGTGTTACATTTCCCTTGTCTCAGTGTGTTAACCATTAATTAATTAGCTGAATGTCTTAAATTGCTTGCCAGCTTCAGGGGCCTCTACCTTTTCAGCATGGAGTCTGCTGTCACTTGCTGATGTGTTTGATAATGTAAATCACTTGAGTCTGCCACTTTTTTGGCAAAACTTGTAATTGAGACGATCAGAGCGCACTTGTATCGCAACTGCAAATGGTACATTTTCCATAACCCAGGCATTTGCCAGCATCTGGCTGCTCAATGTGCCTGCTAGCTACTAGGCCTACTTGCTAGCTTCATTGACAAAACACAGAGTCGGAACATAGCCAGTTAGCAAGTCATTTTGGGCACTGATTAACAGCGTGTAGCTTGTGCTTTATTTACGATCGTTTGACAGCTTGCAGATGATGAAGCTGTAAATCTTATTGTTCTCAGAAATCAGTCCTGAGTATGCAGCCAAACTTTCCCGACTCGATAGTGCACTAGTTTTTGATGCACATTCTTTTACTTTAGAAATACTGCACGAAACACCTTAGCTCGAATAAGACCTCTTCTGCAAAAGCGTCTAAATTAGTTACAGATTTCTTGGTTTATCTTAGATTAATTTGGACTATTTTAAGGAAGTTACTATTTTGAAGAAATACCTATGTTGTTGCTACGGTGACTCAGAAGTGACAAACAACACTACCTGCCAGGGTATGACATGCGAACATAACACACCCACATCAAACCACACCCCCAACACAACTCTTGTTTGGCTTCAGTCATGGCCACTAACATTTCATCAAAACCCTCCAAAGCAGGAAGCGCAGTCGCCCTTTAAGAGATATTATCTGCTTGAGTAAGAGTGATAGTTTTTTACAGCTCCTTCTCTCTGCAACTTTTAATTGTGTGTGTGTGTGCGTGTGTGCATGTTTGTGTGTGTGTGTGACTACATTTAATGAAACCACCCCTATCTATACTACTACCTGTCAGTCACTCTGTATATTTATTACTTCTTTCTAACACAGTGTTAGGTGTCTGCTTCAATCCTTCACTTGATTAGGGAAAGAGAGAGAGACACAGAGAGAGAGAGAGAGAGAAAGAAAGAAAGTAAGAAAGAAAAAACATTGAAGAGAAAGAGAGCCAAAGAAGAAAAACAGCCTATTTTTTATTTAACTAGGCAAGTCAGTTAAGAACAAATTCTTATTTACAATGACGGCCTACCCCGGCCAAACCCAGATTACGCTGGGACAATTGTGCACTGCCCTATGGGACTACCAATCACGGGCCGGTTGTGATACAGCCTGGAATCAAACCATGGTCTGTAGTGACACCTTTAGCACTGAGATGCAGTGCCTTAGACCGCTGCACCACTCGGGAGCCCCACAAAGACAGACACACACAGCTAGTCTGCCTAGCCAGTGGTATACTATACTGGTCTCCTGGCTCTAGCCCAACAACGGTCCTCCAGACGCCTTCTCTCAACCCCAGAGCCACTGAGTCTCCTCGGGCACGCCGGGCTGTCTTAGCCCCTCTCCCCATGAGCTCCAAACACCATTTTTATAGATCACTATTAAATCGTCAGATTGTTGAGACCTGGAACGGTTTAATCTCCCAGGCTTTAATGACTTTAGCAGGTTGGTATTCACAGGGGTGTAAAGAACTGAAAGACCCGTCTGTGTGTAATGTAAAGACATAGTGAATCAGTTCACGTCTATGAACTGACTTGGATAATCCAAGTGAGTAAGAATGGATGAATGCATTGCTGATAATGGCTATACAGTAATACACTGCTACCTGACTTGAATGGCAGGGATAACACTTTTAGAGACAGACACTTTTGTGAGCAATTGACTTTTTCTTACTATGCATTATCATCATACTCCTCCCCTTTAACTGGATTTGGACCGACATCAACTCCTTTCAAAGACTCTCAGCTATGTTTAGAGAGTGTATGGTTCTAATTAAATACAATAGTGAGAAATCAGTTTTTTAAATTTTACCTTTATTTAAATAGGCAAATAATTTACAAACAAATTCTTACTTACATTGACGGCCTACCCCAGCCAAACCTGGTCCAATTGTGTACCACCCTCTGGGACTCCCAATCACAGCCTGGATTCGACCCAGGTACTGCAGTGATACCACTTGCACGGAGATGCAGTGTCTTAGACCACTGCGCCACTCGGGAGCCATTTAAACAAACACTGCTTCTTTGGAGTGACATTTCAGTCAATGCAGAAGCAGCAGACTTGGACAGTTTCTAAGATGCCAATTCCCGCTTCCCGAGAAAATGGATCATTGATGTTCTCTGCTGCGTAAATAAGAAAACTTTACAAACAGGCACTCAGAGAAAGTCTCAATCCGAATGAAAAATACTTTCTAAAAACCTCAGCTCACTTGTTTCCAGTCCACAGACCTGCAGGATTGAGCCCTTAAGAAACCAGAAGAATGCAAAAGTTTTCACATGGCAAAGTATCTGATGAAGATTTGACAATCATACAGATGTAATTTACATGAATAGTCTGGTTTCAGAAGATGATAATGAGGGCTCTAATGCCTCAGTGGATCTGTTCTGCACTTACAATCAAAGAAAAGTTTTGTTGTTTTATTAAGTGGTTCGTTGAGCTAAGAAGACGTCTATAGGCTTCAAGCAGGCTACACTTTGATGCCCAATTAAGTCTTGTGTTATAAATGAAACTATTTGAGGGAAGCCAGGAGAGGAAAAAAACACAACAAAAACAAAACAAAGCATATTTACATACGTAATATTTATTTTGTCTCGCCAATATTCTCTGCACTCAGTTAACCAGATCCAATGTGGGCACAGGGTGCCAAATAAAAGCGATAATTCATCTACTTCGGACCATCCAGACAATGATAAGTATTCAAAACTCCCGCTGCTCGTCTCTCCATGTTTGCTCTGTGTTGTTGAGCTCTGAGCTCTGATATCCCCCTTATCAAAGCCAACAATTCATTATTTTGACACTGTGGTAGCGGTTTATGTGCTCTTTGAGAATCACTGGTAAATAAAATAATCAGAATCTGCCAATTATATTTATCAGAGTACACTGGGGTTCCATTCCAGAACTCCTCCCATTTAGAGCACGAGCTTACCTAACACAATCGCCATTGATAATTCTGCGCACCCTTAATTAATCAAAACCCACTCTTGGAAGGTTATTACAAGAAAAAGGATATGGCACAGAGAGGTACCAATGACAAAAAAGTATATTGAAAAAGGGACAATTATTTCTGTGAAATATGGCTAGCTAGAAATGGCCGCTCACTTTCAAATTGACTCGATTGTGGTGCCATTCATCAATGTTAAATGATGGAAATAATAGTGCTTTTTTATGGGTTTTGGGGGACAATTGTGTCCAAAAAGTATTATTATTTCTTTCCATCACAGTGGAGTCTGTATTTAAGCCCATATTTCCCTGTGAGTCTGATGCTATAAATTGTCCTCCTTTATAATCTGTGTTAAGAGCATGAATTTTACGTTTTGGACAAATAATTGAATGAATGCAGGAAAACCCATCATTTTTCACATAAGCCAAATAAATCAAGGAAAACAATACAGCCATGCGGGACCTCGGGGACAGACATTGTGAGGCACTTTACACTGACTTTTTCCAATAATAACATTCTGTCTGGGGGAAAGACATTAAGACAATTATATAAAGTAAGTCAGAAAAAGTTAAACTATTAAACACACTCTGCAAACTCTAAGTCCACTAATCACTGGAAACGAAACAAGCAGGAAAGAGCCAAAAGCCATCATCATCCCCATATCGATCTGTAGGAAATCTGGCTGTTTAAAGCAGCTGGATCAAATTCTATATTGAACCTTCTAGTGATGCTAAGGTCATTTAGAGTATTAAAGTCAGAGTCAAGTCTTTTCGTTTTAAACATTGCTTTGTTTTAAATGGAGCAAAAGCTGCAACTTGTATCCCCAAATGACTCCCCAAATTTCTTGACACGGCGGATTTCACCGCCCCCCCACTCTCTATCTCTTTCTCTCTCCTCTCTAGTGGACTCCATACTCTGTCTCTGTCCTCTCTAGCAGTGGAAAACAAAGCAATTGTCTTGGAGCTCCTGCAGACAGGAAGTGTTGTGTCAGGTAGAGAGAGATACAGTATGAGCCTCAGTATCCTGTTCCCCCTGAAGGGAAGAACACCATTATGTCAGGACTTCAGACCGCCATTATGTCAGGACTTCAGACCGCCATTATGTCACAAATTTAGACCACCATTATGTCAGGACATCAGACCGCCATTATGTCACAAATTTAGACCACCATTATGTCAGGACTTCAGACCGCCATTATGTCACAAATTTAGACCACCACTATGTCAGGACTTCAGACCACCATTATGTCACAAATTTAGACCACCATTATGTCAGGACTTCAGACCACCATTAGGATCAGGACTTTAGACTGCTATTTTGTCAAGACTTCAGACCGCCATTATGTCAGGACTTCAGACCACCATTATGTCAGGACTTCAGACCACCATTATGTCACAAATTCAGACCGCCATTTTGTCAGGACTTCAGACCGCCATTATGTCACAAATTTAGACCACCACTATGTCAGGACTTCAGACCACCATTATGTCACAAATTCAGACCGCCATTATGTCACAAATTTAGACCACCATTATGTCAGGACTTCAGGCCGCCATTATGTCACAAATTAAGACCGCCATTATGTCAGGACTTCAGACCACCATTATGTCAGGACTTCAGACTGCCATTTTGTCAAGACTTCAGACCACCATTATGTCACAAATTTAGACCACCATTATGTCAGGACTTCAGACCACCATTATGTCACAAATTTAGACCACCATTATGTCAGGACTTCAGACCACCATTATGTCACAAATTCAGACCGCCATTTTGTCAGGACTTCAGACCGCCATTATGTTACAAATTTAGACCACCATTATGTCAGGACTTCAGACCACCATTATGTCAGGACTTCAGACCACCATTATGTCACAAAGTTAGACCACCATTATGTCAGGACTTCAGACCACCATTATGTCACAAATTCAGACCACCATTCTGTCAGGCCTCAAGGACCATATTCTGCAAACTGGCCTGTTGACTGGCCAATGTCTCCATGGATCCTGTTAAGTAAGGATAAAACAGAGTGAAATAGGGTTAGAATTGGGTTTAGGTTAGGGTCAGGGTTAAGGGTTTTGCCCTTCCCTGAAATAAGGGGTACTACCTAAACTTTCCCAATAAGAACACACATTTTTCTCTTGCAAAGAGTTTTGCTGCTGTGTCTTACTAAATATGATCCTGGTCTCTCCAGGTGAAAGGTTGTACCCACTCTCCAGTGCAGTCAGGGGATCATGATCCTGGTCTCTCCAGGTGAAAGGTTGTACCCACTCTCCAGTGCAGTCAGGGGATCATGATCCTGGTCTCTCCAGGTGAAAGGTTGTACCCACTCTCCAGTGCAGTCAGAGGATCATGATCCTGGTCTCTCCAGGTGAAGGGCTGTATCAACTCCCCAATGAAGGGCTGTAGCCAATCCCCAGCACAGTCAGAGGTAAAAAGATGCTGCTTGGCCAACTATGCTCTGAGTCAGACCAGCCCATACAGTACATGTGTTTATATTCCCTGGGGAGAAGGGAGGACTGTGTCTGTGTGTTTGTCTGATCCCAATTCACTCTGGTCACATGCTTTTTATTTGAAAGAAAGAAAGAAAGAAAGATCACTTCAAAAGATTGTGTTTGGGTTGTTGTGTGTCATTGATGACATCAATAGCAGAACAGCAATCATACCACCAATCTCTTTTTGTTAGTAAAACATTGGGTGTCTGTTTAAAAACCACAAAAGCCCAAGTTGTTTTCTTCAGCATCACATTATTTTTCTCAGGTTTTTCTCATGTTGTTCTGAATGTATTGTATTATACCCTCTCCACCCTTTTGACATGTCAATAACAACAATAACAAAAGTGCGTTTCCCTGCAGGTTTATGGCTGCAATACAGTCCTGCTTGGCGAGATTCTCTATAGTACCATTACTCTACCTTCAGCATCAGCCAGTGTAGCCAGCACTACAACGAATCACCAGGTGGAAAGTAACAACAAAAAAACTGTCGAAAGAGAGAGACTTTTAGAAATAAGTAACTTCTGAAACTGTTTAAATGGAACTCGAGGAAGAATGCTGTAATACCAAATGGAGACGTGTCTAAAATGAGTTTCAGACGAAATGGGATGTTTGTGTCGTCAATTCTCTGAATCCTTGTCTGTTGCAAGTGTGTTAAAGTCACAGTAGGCAGAGGAAGTATTGACTGGATGGGTTTGAGGTAGGTTTATGTTGTTTATAAATGCACTATTACCTAGTAATAAGGCTGTTATTACCTTTCACAATAAACAACATTACAGATACGTTGGTTAGCAATTTGACTGACGCATGAATAACTCTTGCTTTTCATGATAAATTGTTATGTTGTACATTTTAGCATTCATTTTCAAAATAAGGATAGGGAATATAACTTCCTCCTACATAGTATTTTCAACACATCCTCCAAAGCAAATTAAGATAACGGCTAGCAAGAGCGATTATGGAGTGTGTTGCCCTTTTAATTAAGGAGTGTGAGGAGTCTGTAGATTATGGAGTGTGTTGCCCTTTTAATTACGGAGTATTTTGTCATTTGTTAGCTGTCAGTGAATCTGCACAAAATAGTATTTTATACTAAAGGTACGACAGGTTTGGGAGGTGTCCCACAGCTGTCCCAGCAGTTTGTCCTGTCCCACTCTCACAGAAGGTCCTTGGTTGGTGCACAGCAGGCCACTACAGCCTAACTGACATTAACCCTCATCTTCCTTGTCACAGGCCACCACTGCTCTCACGGACACTCTCTCTCATCAGAAAGGCATTTACCAAATTGAGTCCAGCATATATCTTTAATAAAATAAATCTGCCACCTGAAGGTTGGTGGTTGGTCGGTGTTGGCTTTCAATTTGTCAAAGGCTAGTTCACATGCGGCCTCTCGCTGCGGGATTCGGCGAGGGCGAGGTGGGGACTGCTGGGTGCGACACACGCACATCACCGCTGTCAGACCCGGGGAAGGCATCAGGCGGTGGCCGACAGCGGCCTGTCCACCGTTGTCACATCCGTGGCCTGGCATTTTGGAGACAAATGCTAACATGTCAGCGAGCGGGAGCCATGGAGGCTTGAGCTGAATAATTGCGTCATGTTGTTTGACACAGGGGTTTTGAGTGGTACTGCCACCGCATAGAGCGCATAGAGACTCCTGATAAATTAACATTATGCAAACGAGAAGACCAACAGCCGTGTTGTTTACTTACAAAGAGTAAACACTGTCAGAGGGAATGTATTCACGGCCCAGGGTGGAAACAAGTCTGTAAAATGTTGCCCAGCAATTATGGCTTCATCAGCTCATATACAGTACTCTACAGCACTGCAAGGAGTAATACGTTCTCAGTCATGATGAGCTCAATAATTTCTAACTTCATGAGCAAATATTAGTAGTTTGTCTAGTCCTGAAGTGCCCCCTCAGACCCCCGACTCCCCGCCCCCCACCAGGCCCCACTCCTAAGGATAACAACCAGATAGCAAATGGACCTATCACATCCTCTGAAGTTAGACCTGGCTGGAGCCCATGGAGACAAGAGAGCAGTACCAGATGCCATGGGGCCTTCATTTAGGCCCTGACATACAGTATACTACCTGACATTGGCTCCTGCTGCAGTGGAGCAGACCAGGTTGGTGAGGGGTAGACAGTGGTGGTGGTGGTGGTCCAGAGTAATTCTCAGGGGGATCCTTACAGAGTCTCAGGCACAGATTAGTTGTGTCATGGCGGACCGCAGGGAGCATCAATCAGCTTCCTGCCTGATCGTGACGCTGTGTGACAGGCGGCGTTACCCCGAAACAGGCCTGGTGGTGAATTAGAATGAAAAAGGCCAAAGAGGTAGGAGTGGTAGGGAGAAAGAAAGGGATAGAGAATGAGAGAGAGAGAGAGAGAGAGAGAGAGAGAGAGAGAGAGAGAGAGAGAGAGAGAGAGAGAGAGAGAGAGAGAGAGAGAGAGAGAGAGAGAGAGAGAGAGAGAGAGTCATGCCTTAGATCTCTCTGCCATGATATAATTGCAGGGCTGGCAACTTTTGAAAAAAGCTTGGAGTGAGATTTGCTATGTGAATTTCATTACCAACCTGGCACAATCCCTAGAAGGGGTACTGGGAAAAGTGTACTGTTTTAAAGCTAATTTCCTGCAATTCTACATATTTTGACCTGGCAGAGGCCTATGAGCATTGTGGAAAATACAAATAAATAAATCCACAGGCCAGGTGTATTCACGATGCTTTGAACATTAAATAAACACTCGAAATTTGACATTTAGACTTTGAGATTTGGAGGGGATTAAATGTTAAGTATGCTAATATTTTTAAATATATTTTTAGGTGGTTTGACACTTAATTCAGAAAGTAATTAAAGGAGGGAGGGAGACAGACAAGTGCTAGAAACAGTAGGAAGGTGGGATTGATCCCTGTTCTCAGGTGGAAACCTGTATGCAACATGTGCCGGGGAGTGTTACAGCTACACCAAGACTCTGCACAGGACATTTTGTAATATTGATGGTTGATGGCCGAAGGTAACAAAAATCTCCTTGTCCTGATTTCAAGGTAAGGACACAAACCTTTTGCAATTTGGGTGAAATATCTCTTTATAATAGGGCTGGAAGAAAATACTGCTTGTTCTCCAGGAAGGTTGGCCACCCCTGATCTACAAGTGCTGGGTGTTTGAAAATGTTCTTGTGATAACAATGAATTTCTCAAAATCACCCAACCTTCAATAAAAATCTATTAAATATCAATATTCAGGTGGTTTATGCTTGATAGTTGAATATCCTTGCCATCATCTGACTCTACATAGAAAACATATTATGTATTTATGAGTTGTATGTCCCCCTACCATCTCTGTCTAGCATGTGCACAATACTAAAATGTCAAAACTTGTATTTTTTGTTGTCACAGCCAATCACCAAACGAGGGGACTAATGCAAGTGTGGATTAAATTGTCTTTAGTACATGCTGTCAAAAGGCTGGAGGTTGCCTAGTTAAATAAAGGTTAAGTAATTTTATTTTTTAAAGGCTGTATTCTGCAATAGTGCATGGACAGGTGTAACAGCAACCTCATTTTGTTGACAGCATTTTACATAAAACAGTGCTACCATGCTGCTCTTTTTACAGTTTTATCAAATCATCGAAGAACGTTCTATCTCTCCATTCGGCTGCACTCTAATCTTGAGGGGCGTTTCTTTAAACATGCATCCAATCCCCTTGATCCCTCACATTACTAGACCAATCATATGTTTCAATGTGCCGCTGATCAGACAGGACAATGATAGAGCTTCTTCTCGTGATGTTAAATTGCACGTGCAGATGCTCTGATTTCAAAACGACTTGGAGCACAGTTGAAAATTTAACGCGCTAATGGACTAATTAGAAAAATAAAAGCAGTAGATTTCAATGCATGAGATATAAGGCATGAGCCGTGAGAATGTGAGAAGAGGGTCAAATGCGTGTGTCTCACGGCCAATGCTTGAGAGTTGGCAGCTCTGTCATTGAGCAGTCAACTGAGTCACCAGTTTTTATGATTGATGGCATGTGTTGATAGTGTGACCTTGTACCAAGCATTCATTACTCCCTAAATTCTAAACTCCCTAAATTCTATCAGCATATCGATTGTGCTACCAGGGCTGGAAAAACCCTAGATCATTGTTATACTAATTTCCGCGACGCATATAAGGCCCTCCCCCGCCCCCCTTTCGGAAAAGCTGACCACGACTCCATTTTGTTGATTCCAGCCTACAAACAGAAACTAAAACAACAAGCTCCCGCGCTCAGGTCTGTTCAACGCTGGTCCGACCAATCTGAATCCACGCTTCAAGACTGCTTCGATCACGCGGATTGGAATATGTTCCGCATTGCGTCCAACAACAATATTGACGAATATGCTGATTCGGTGAGTGAGTTCATTAGGAAGTGCATTGACGATGTCGTACCCACAGCAACGATTAAAACATTCCCAAACCAGAAACCGTGGATTGACGGCAGCATTCGCGTGAAACTGAAAGCGCGAACCACTGCTTTTAACCAGGGCAAGGTGACCGGAAGCATGACCGAATACAAAGTGTAGCTATTCTCTCCGCAAGGCAATCAAACAGGCTAAGTCCCAGTACAGAGACAAAATCGAGTCGCAATTCAACAGCTCAGACACAAGAGGTATGTGGCAGGGTCTACAGTCAATCACGGATTACAAAAAGAAAACCAGCCCCGTCGCGGACCAGGATGTCTTGCTCCCAGACAGGCTAAACAACTTTTTTGCCCGCTTTGAGGACAATACAGTGCCACTGACACGGCCCCCTACCAAAACCTGCGGGCTCTCCTTCACTGCAGCCGAGGTGAGTAAAACATTTAAACGTGTTAACCCTCGCAAGGCTGCAGGCCCAGACGACATTCCCAGCCGCGTCCTCAGAGCATGCGCAGACCAGCTGGCTGGTGTGTTTACGGACATATTCAATCAATCCTTATCCCAGTCTGCTGTTCCCACATGCTTCAAGAGGGCCACCATTGTTCCTGTTCCCAAGAAAGCTAAGGTAACTGAGCTAAACAACTACCGCCCCGTAGCACTCACTTCCGTCATCATGAAGTGCTTTGAGAGACTAGTCAAGGACCATATCACCTCCACCCTACCGGACACCCTAGACCCACTCCAATTTGCTTACCGACCCAATAGGTCCACAGACGACGCAATCGCAACCACACTGCACACTGCCCTAACCCATCTGGACAAGAGGAATACCCATGTGAGAATGCTGTTCATCGATTACAGCTCAGCATTTAACACCATAGTACCCTCCAAACTCGTCATCAAGCTCGAGACCCTGGGTCTCGACCCCGCCCTGTGCAACTGGGTCCTGGACTTCCTGACGGGCCGCCCCCAGGTGGTGAGGGTAGGTAACAACATCTCCACCCCGCTGATCCTCAACACTGGGGCCCCACAAGGGTGCGTTCTGAGCCCTCTCCTGTACTCCCTGTTCACCCACGACTGCGTGGCCATGCACGCCTCCAACTCAATCATCAAGTTTGCGGATGACACTACAGTGGTAGGCTTGATTACCAACAACGACGAGACGGCCTACAGGGAGGAGGTGAGGGCCCTCGGAGTGTGGTGTCAGGAAAATAACCTCACACTCAACGTCAACAAAACAAAGGAGATGATTGTGGACTTCAGGAAACAGCAGAGGGAGCACCCCCCTATCCACATCGACGGGTCAGTAGTGGAGAAGGTGGAAAGTTTTAAGTTCCTCGGTGTACACATCACGGACAAACTGAATTGGTCCACCCACACAGACAGCGTTGTGAAGAAGGCGCAGCAGCGCCTCTTCAACCTCAGGAGGCTGAAGAAATTCGGCTTGTCACCAAAAGCACTCACAAACTTCTACAGATGCACAATCGAGAGCATCCTGTCGGGCTGTATCACCGCCTGGTACGGCAACTGCTCCGCCCACAACCGTAAGGCTCTCCAGAGGGTAGTGAGGTCTGCAGAACGCATCACCGGGGGCAAACTACCTGCCCTCCAGGACACCTACACCACCCGATGTCACAGGAAGGCCATAAAGATCATCAAGGACAACAACCACCCAAGCCACTGCCTGTTCACCCCGCTATCATCCAGAAGGCGAGGTCAGTACAGGTGCATCAAAGCAGGGACCGAGAGACTGAAAAACAGCTTCTATCTCAAGGCCATCAGACTGTTAAACAGCCACCACTAACATTTAGCGGCCGCTGCCAACATACTGACTCAACTCCAGCCACTTTAAAAATGGGAATTGATGGAAATTATGTAAAAATGTACCACTAGCCACTTTAAACAATGCCACTTAATATAATGTTTACATACCCTACATTACCCATCTCATATGTATATACTGTACTCTATATCATCTACTGCATCTTGCCATCTTTATGTAATACATGTACCACTAGCCACTTTAAACTATGCCACTTTATGTTTACATACCCTACAGTACTCATCTCATATGTATATACCGTACTCTATACCATCTACTGCATCTTGCCATGCCGTTCTGTACCACCACTCATTCATATATCTTTATGTACATATTCTTTATCCCTTTACACTTGTGTGTGTGTATAAGGTAGTAGTTGTGGAATTGTTAGGTTAGATTACTTGTTGGTTATTACTGCATTGTCGGAACTAGAAGCACAAGCATTTCGCTACACTCGCATTAACATCTGCTAACCATGTGTATGTGACTAATAAAATTTGATTTGATTTGATTTGATTTTCATTACTGTCATCCATTCTCAAAACGAGTTAGGATATTCACATCTGGTAGAAAACTATAAATTGAATCCAAACACAAATTCAATATGTGTTCAGTGATAGTCATCATGAGATCAAGTATTGCATTTTTCATGAATCAGAAGCAATAGGCCTTGGCAGAGAAGCCCATTCTCATTTATGACACTGCCGTAGAGTGAGATATGTGATAGTCACTCAAAATGCCAGCTCATTCCTTCAGACTTCCACCTGACTGTGCTTCAGGAGGCTTGTAAGGCCAACAGCATCACTATAGGATACAGCAGGGCCAGTCAACTGGCAGGCCAGATCCGGTCTATTTATTCATTTACACTGGCCCTTTGATACATTCTGAACCTTACTAAAAGATCTGCCAAAATCCGACGTTCAGTGCAAAAAATGTCAAGCACTATGGTTGTTGTCTATAGCAGTGGCTCCCAAACTGTGGGGCCCGCCCCCTATGGGAACTCAGTCCGGCTTTCAACTTACTCCTGAAAGTTGTAATAGTAGGATGTGTTACACGTCTCGGACTGAGACGTGGCCAGCAGATAATAGACCTGAATTAACAGGGTGAATGATGTGATGGAGAAACGTTAGTAGTGTTCAGTATTACATGCTGACCAAACCGGACGCGCGTGTGCATACACGTGCACACGTGCTGTTGCTAGCTAATTTGTCCTGGGATATAAACATTGGGTTGTTATTTTACCTGAAATGCACAAGGTCCACTACTCCAACAATTAATTCACAGATAAAACGGTAAACCGAATTTGTTTCTCATCATCTCTCCTCCTTCCTTCAGGCTTCATTTTCTTCTTTGGACTTTATATGAAGGTTGGCAACCAACTTTACGGTGTATTTCTACAACCAACTGGAGTGAGGACCTCAGTTAATCTTTCAATCACCCACATGGGTGTATGCTCTTAAAAACCAATGAGGAGATGGGAGAGTCCAGACTTGTAGAGCTTTGAGCGTCACAAATATAAGCATCTTCTATTTTAGCGCCTGGCCACGCCGACGCTAGGTGGCGCACGCGAGCAGTGTGGGTCCAATGATTGAATAACATGTATTTATTTTGCGCATGCGATGCGAGTGGTGTGGTCAGCATGTTTGGCATTCTCCAAGAGTTTTATTTTGTTGCCAAAATCAATTATACATTACAACTGCATGGTAGTATTAAGTATTTTCAAATTCCATATTGAATATAAAAAATAAAGGACTCAAGTTTAAAAAGCTATCTCCATACATCTCCATACATCTACATTAATACACATTCACCTATTACCTTTCACTAATATTAAAATGAATGGTGCATATAACCTGAGGCTATTCAATCAGTAGTATTTAGCATTTAGCAACAAAAAAAAGATTTGGCATGTAAAACCATCAAATTGTGCATAAAAAGGTGAATTACATTATAAAGAGCTCATTGTACTAGCAGTGTCAATTTCCATAAAGCTACAAATGACTGGAGGCCTGTGCTAAACAGTGCTACAACCAGTACATTCTAAACCATCAACATGTGAGCTAACAATAGCTTAAACCTAATAGCCTAGAGCTAGCGGTTAGCATAAAGCTAGGGAACTGTTAAATGCTATTTTCTAACAAATACAAACATTTTCAACACATTCTATCATCACATTGCATTATTTACATATATTACCTGAATCAAACCTAACATTTGTTCATAGAAAATAAACCAAATTGGTGCTAAAAACATTGTTGAAAAAGTACACAAAATTCAGACACCATCTTATTCCCTTTTCTTACATATGAATCATTAGCAACCTAGCAAAAATCCATGACATATAATGGGGAATATACCAAAACGTTTTTCACTCGGTTAAAACTCATACTCCCTTCAATTGCCTTCGAACATCAGCAAACTCATGGACTATGTAGTTAACCATGTTATCTCAATATTTTGTGAGTCGTATTGCACTTTTGCACATTACATACCTGAATTAACACGATAGAATGATGAAACAGAGAAAAGTTAATAGTGTTCAGTATTAGGAATTCTCCAAAATTTAATAATAGTCTTTTCTTCATATAAATTTGGCTCTAGCTTTTGAATGGTTTTAACCTGTATTTAACTAGGCAAGTAAGTTAAGAAAATATTCTTATATACAGTGACAGCCTACCAAGGAATTGTGGGTGTACTGCTTTGTTCAGGGGCAGAACGACAGATTTTTACCTTGTCAGTTCGGGGATTTGATCCAGCAACCTTTCGATTACTGGCCCAACACTCTAACCACTAGGCTACTGCATTTTTTCCCCTATCTGATTCTCACAAATACTTGTTAGAAGGGAGAGTGACCAAAAATTCACCTAATGACTGAGGGAAATTAATTCCAAGCATACATCCTTCAGACTGGAATTTGGCATTACCTGATTTGACATATCTTTGTGTTATTTGTTGAGATGCTAAGTTTTATGATGATTTAAAAATGACCAACTTACTTTTAAGAAGGTTTTTAAAAATGGTGAGCGAGCGTTGCGCATTTTCAATGATGATAAAAAATTGGCTGAACTTCGCCCTCCACTTCTTTCCTTATTACTTTTAGCAACATTTCACTTGAAGAAAAGTACTTTATTGGTGTGTGTGTTGCTTTTTATATACAGTTCTTCCTAAGAATAATAGCATGTGGAAAATGCAATTAACCTTTTTCCATCTGGCCCGGGTAAGAATATAGTTGAATAGCCCTGCGATACAGCATAGGCTGTGTGGTTGTGAAATGATGAAGTTATTCATCTCGTTCCAGTGGCTTTGGGAAATGGTGAGTCAAAATAACAAGAACAACAACTTTCTTGGAGACTTCGGAAATGTCCATCCAACAATTCAGTAAACCTCAAACTATCTGAAATGCCTGCCTGACCATAATGTCTAGCAAGAGATTTTCAGGGGAAAAAATGTAAACCGAAGAAAATGAAAACCATAGATTACAGTGAAGAATATCAGTGAATGGTAAAGGTTACCATGACAACCTTTCCCTCACTGGATATCAATGGGTGCAACACAACACATACACCTACATGTCCACCCCTATACAGTGGATGCATTATTTAAACTACACCTTCACATTGGGCCTTTGGCCTTCTAGAGATGCTATACTCTGACATTTGGACAGAGTATATATATATATATATTTTTTTTTTTTTTCATTTCCAGCGCTGACCTAATTTTACCTGCAGCGTCTTCCATCAGATTGGGAGCAAATGGTTCTCCGGTGAGCTAGGGTCATCTTCATACCTCCCACAACTTGGCTAAAACACATAATGACAATTAAAGGGCACCCTCCCATCCCCTGCTTTATTTACTCATGCCTACTTCTTCCAGGAATGGACTGGGACCAGAAATAAACACACATCCGCCAATTTGTTTCCTCAAGACCCCCACATTGGCCCATTTTTCACAACTGAGGCCACCATTATTAGCCAGATAGTGACCATGCTGCGCAACAACATCAACAATTTAGGACCAGCCCATCTAGCATTTGTCCCTGACCTGCCCTATGGTCAGTCCGTTTCTGGATTCTTCCCTGAAAACCACAGATCCATGTCTCATTGCATGCTAGAGAGAGGAAAACCTTGTCTTTATACATAACATCATCTGCGTTTTTCACTGCCACCCAGGCCCCTTAAAGTGTAATGTCCATGCGCAAAATTTGGCTGTTGTCTTTTAAATGTCACACGAAAATATGTTGGAGTTCTAGCTTGAAGGCCTACAGTTTTTTAAGTCTCCCCATTTTCTCCTTTTGACGTGCTTTGCTCATTTGTAGTACCAAGGAAAATGTTTGAGACAGTTTTGACCTCTCATAGGAGTACAAACATACCAAATTTGTATTTATTTTGAGAGAAAGAAATCATGGGAGGGTGGTTACAGGTACAATATACAAATTCATATAATATCATCTTCACCTGTGGGCTGCAACTCAAAAATAATAGAAAAATAAATAAATTACAAACATATTCTGATAGTGAGCTTTTGATCTATTCTACTACCATCCGTGCATACAATGATAATAAGCCATTAATATTAATGCACTGCTTTCCCATCTTGTTAAACAGTATTTTAAATTTAGCCATTATGGAGTCACGTCACACATTTAATAAGGCATCATGTCCATGTTAAAACGTTTATTTTATTCATAAATATGAACAGAGAGGAACCATGATGATAGTCAAGACTAAGGGAGAAACTTGTTCAAATACAAATAACTCGAAATCTGAACAAGTTATTTACATTGCCATTTCAGCTTCCAATGTATACTACACTATTCCTCAAGACCCCGATTCCGACCCGAGTTGAGCGTGAGTAAATGGAACATAATTCCCTTTTTATGAACTTTTCTCTCTTTCGGTATTCTGACCTTGAACATAAGCACGAGAATAGCATGCTATTCACCCGCTATTCATTCAGGGTGGAGATCTAAGAAATAAAGGCTGTGGCGGAGGTGTGTCTACAGATACGCCGTATTCTGACCTTGACTTCATTCCTTCATAATTCTATCAACTTTACGCCCAAGGAAACCATGAATAAGGTCGAGCAAACCTGCCTTTTCCAAGTGGAAAAAGCATCTACTTTATTTTTCCCGATAGAAATAACAGCGTTCTCCATGCACTGTCATTTCTAAATGGTTTATGAGCTATTGATAAGAGCTAGGTAAATGAGTAACCCGTTTGGAGAAGGGGATTGTAAATACACATAGAAATTGTTTTAGAAGATTTTTCCTTGTGATCTCTGGAGATGAATGTGAAACCAGCCGTATGGAAGCAAACTGAAAATCATATCAACATCAAACGTATTGCGGCCCCTTTTTCACAGTGAAATATGCTATAAATAGCTGTGCCGTTATTCCAAATTTTAATTGTGTGCCCTCATAATTTGCGTGGATGACATTTGGACACCCAAGATATAGACTTCTGTAGGGCTGAGCCTGCTGAGTTGATGCATGTGCTTTAGAATGTTTTAATTATAGCCTATGCCAAGGTTTTTCTTTGTTTTATTTTACAGTTTGTATCATGTTAAATATCAGCCACTATCAGGAGCAACCATCACTAATACCCACATACATTTATAACTGTCACTTTAGTGTTAGCTTTCTTCAATTTGTAGCTTACCTTACCTCCATTTCATTTACCTTTCTTTCCTCTATCACGTCCGTGTAAGTTGTTCCTGAGGGTCGCTAGCATTAGTGGATCATATTACGCTGACGCTGTGCAATAATTTGGGACATGTAGCCCATTTGAATCATTATCAAATCAAATCAAATTGTATTGGTCACAGACACACGGTTAGCAGATGTTAATGTGAGTGTAGCGAAATGCGTGTGCTTCTAGTTCCGACCGTGCAGTAATATCTAGCAAGTAATCTAACAATTTCACAACAACTACCTTCTACACACAAGTGTAAAGGAATGAATAAGAATATGTACATATAAATATATGGATGAGTGATGGCCGAACGGCATAGGCAAGATGCAGTAGATGGTATAGAGTACAGTATATACATATGAGATGAGTAATTAGGGTATGTAAACATTATATGAAGCGGCATTGTTAAAAGTGACTAGTGATACATTTATTACATCCAATTTTTAATTATTAAGTGGCTGGAGATTTGAGTCAGTATGTTGGCAGCAGCCTCTCAATGTTAGTGATGGCGATTTTAACAGTCTGATGGCCTTGAGATAGAAGCTGTTTTTCAGTCTCTCGGTCCCAGCTTTGATGCACCTGTACTGACCTCGCCTTCTGGATGATAGCGGGGTGAACAGGCAGTGGCTCGGGTGGTTGTTGTCCTTGATGGTATTTTTGGCCTTCCTGTGACATCGGGTGGTGTAGGTGTCCTGGAGGGCAGGTAATTTGCCCCCGGTGATGCGTTGTGCAGACCTCACTACCCTCTGGAGAGCCTTACGGTTGTGGGCGGAGCAGTTGCCGTACCAGGCGGTAATACAGGTCGACAGGATGCTCTCGATTGTGCATCTGTAAACGTTTGTGAGTGTTTTAGGTGACAAGACAAATTTCTTCAGCCTCCTGAGGTTGCAGAGGCGCTGTTGCGCCTTCTTCACCACACTGTCTGTGTGGGTGGACCATTTCAGTTTGTCCGTGATGTGTACGCCGAGGAACTTAAAACTTTCATACTTCTCCACTACTGTCCCGTCGATGTGGATTAGGGGGGTGCTCCCTCTGCTGTTTCCTGAAGTCCACGAACATCTCCTTTGTTTTGTTGATGTTGAGTGTGAGGTTATTTTCCTGACACCACACTCAGACCACGTGTACCAGGTTAAACCTGGAGCCTGGTGCGAGGTTCACATGACTGGACTGTTGTCATACAGTTCCATGATTAGTGAGGATTAGGGTAGATTTATAGGATTATTGTTCAACCCCTATTGTACACTTTTTTCCACCATCCAATATTTCATGGATTGAACTTGAATATGACAACTTTCAGGATGAATCATACCATAGTATTTTTTTAATCAATATATTTATGATTCATACATACTGTGCTTTCCTAACCCTAAAATGTGCCAAAATAATCTACACTATCAGAGTAATTTTGGTGCTGAAACTGAGATGAAGATGCATAGATGGCCTTCTTTCATTGATCCCTATTTTCTGAACCTGTTTTCTCGACCTTTAATTATACCAAATTGTAATTAAAGGCACACCGTATTTAAATGGATGGCTTAAGATAAATGTACTGGAAACCCTATTGAATGAAAACTCCATGAGAAAATCTGCTGGCCAGCAAGTGGGAGGGTTTTCAGCAGTTGAATGAAACTTATTCAGAGCCTGCAAGGTAGCCACAACTGCTGACCAACTGAATAAGGTAAGTCTGAATACCAAATACTGAGAAGTGCGTAGGAAAGGCGAGTGTAGGAAAGGCGTAAATTCCTAAATCGGAATTGGCCCCAAGTGCACAAACTGCGCCTTGAACTTTTCCAACTCTTCCCACACCTCCCAACAGTGTTAAGTTCATCCTACACAAAATCTATGCAATGAAAAACAGGCATTCTTAGTTTATTGCTGCCCCAGCAGAAAGGAAAGTACAATGCTAGAATATAATTTTGTTAGTCTTATTAAAATGGCATTATTCCTGAGGTATTGACAGACTGAAAAAGCATTGTTTTTATGCACCCAGTCTGAACCAAATTCATTTACAATGACAGAGTGTCTAAAGAAAATGGTGAGTGTAGCCAACAATGGATTAGTCTGTGAACTTCTTGTGAGGAGAGTCGCTATGCGCACAAATGCAAACACACGCACAGGTACTGTACACAATGGAATGACTGAAGTAGTGGGTGAAGTAATGTTTTTCCTTCACTACCCCCCCCGCACACACATACACACACACACACACACACTCACTCATGTGCGTGCACGCATACACACACACAAGCCCAGTGTCAAAAGCACTTCAGTGTCAAAAGTCAAGCTGCGAGTTGTCTTTTTTTCTCTTCCTTTCTCTCAAGAACTGTCATAAGGATTTCTAATTATTTTCCCCTTTCAAGCTCATAAAACATGTCCTCCAACAAAGCGACCATATTGTTCAGCCCTGCACAAGCCACAGATCCCGTCAATCCTGTTTGTAATTATCAACTCATTTGGGAATATGGGATTTACTTAAAAAATAAAGGATTGTTTTTCTCTTGGACGAAACCACATCACACAGCATCAGACAGCCTTTATTTTATCTTCAAAACCAAGAGAATGGAAGTTCAACAATAAGGCGCCACTGATGAAGTCTGAAAGTCCCCCAGGAAAAGAGTTTGCTTATTGAAGATAACATACTTTTTTCATCGCAGGGAAGAAGGATTTTTTGTCCGTGCATCTCAAATGATAAATGAAGTCTAGGCCAATCATTTATGCAACACATTTTTTAGGAAAACATTACATGGTGTGGCAACAGAAAACATACAACCACAATGGAATTCAAAGGGAAAAAATTATAATAACACAATAAGCTGGATCTCACTTAGGCCTGCAAGACATTCAGGCTTTGGGGGCTTTCTGAACTGCGTCAGAACTTGTTTAAGACGCCATTTGTCGTATACTTCCTCATCTCTCATAGCTGTGACAGCTGGAAGTTCATGGATGGATCTGAAAATATGCACCAAACAACAAAACTAGTCAAATAAAAACATCAGCTCAATTTTATAATGTGAAGAACAGTACCCACCACACTTAGAATGTCTGGATTTGTATTTGATACTCAACAGACAATAGTAAGGAGAGAAGCCATACCATTTGCTCTGAGAATCATACCAACAAACACAGCTAGATGACATTTTTATGGTTCAAGTGGGACCTCTTTAGGTTGAGGGCATGTCACTTTGTATGAAGAATCTGTTGTTGAGTTGCACTGTCTCAGGCAGGCCGTAGGAGCAACGTGCGAAGTTAGTCTCTCACACACATACTGCACTGTTAATGGAGATGTCTTGGGATTAGAGGAAAGGTCGGTGGCTCTACCACATCAGTCTGTTTCTGTCTTTGCCATAACCAAGCTCAGAAAAGTCAGACCTGGGTACAAATACTAATTTGATATCATTTCAAATACTGTGCTTACTGTAACTGACCTTAGCAATGGAATGGAACCAATAGAATAGTCACAAAAAAGCTAAACCTGCCCATCTCGCACTCCAGACCGGCTGAAGCAAATGCTAAAAGTATTTGAAAGATTTTTTAAAGTATTTGAACCCAGGTCTGGCCTGCAGTGATACCAGTCCCTATAACCCAGGCTGCCTGCAGTAATAGTCCCGTAATTAACGCAGGTGGAGATGTGAGTCAGTGGATTCATGAGGTGCAGCATGATTCATAGGATTCATTTGAATTTCATAGCTCGGGACATTTACAATAGGCCCATGCATTTACTCTGAACAAAAATATAAACGCAACATGTAAAGTGTTGGTCCCATGTTTTATGAACTAAAATAATAGATCCCAGAAATGTTCCAACAAATAGTAGATTTCTCTCAAATGTTGTGCACAAATTTGTTTACATCCCTGTTAGTGAGAGTTTCTTGTTTGCCAAGATAATCCATTAACCTGACAGGTGTGGCATATCAAGAAGCTGATTAAACAGCATGATCATTACACAGGTGCACCTTGTGCTGGAGACAATAAAAGGCCAATCTAAAATGTAAAGTTTTATCACACAACACAATGCCACAGATGTCTCAAGTTTTGAGGGAGTGTGCAATTGGCATGCTGACTGCAGGAATGTCCACCAGAGCTGTTGCCAGAGAAGTGAATGTTCATTTCTCTACCATACGCCGCCTCCAACATTGTTTTAGAGAATTAGGCAGTACGTCCAACCGGCCCTACAACCACAGACCATGTGTAACCATGCCAGACAAGGACCTCCGAATCAGGCTTCTTCACCTACGGGATCGTCTGAGACCAGCCACTATGGGTTTGCACAACCAAAAAAATTCTGCTCAATATGTCAGAAACCGTCTCAGGGAACCTCATCTACATACTCGCCATCCTCACCAGGGTCTTGACCTGACACCAGATCGGCTTTGTAACCGACTTCAATGGGCAAATGCTCACCTTCGATGCCTACTGGCACGCTGGAGAAGTGTGCTCTTCGCGGATGAATCCCGGTTTCAAATGTACTGAGCAGATGGCAGTGTCGTGTGGTTTGCTGATGTCAATGGTGGGAACAGAGTGCCCATCGTGGCGGTGGGGCTATGATATGGACAGGCATAAGGTATGGACAATGAACACAATTGCATTTTATCGATGGTAATTTGAATGCACAGAGATACGGTGACGAGATCCTGAGGCCCATTGTCGTGCCATTAATCCACCGTCATCACCTCATGTTTCAGCATGATAATGCACGACACCATTTCGCAAGGATCTGTACACAATTCCTAGAAGCTGAAAATGTCCCAATTCTTCCATGGCCTGCATACTCACCATACAGTACATGTCACCCATTGAGCATGTTTGGGATGCTCTGGATCGATGTGTACGACAGCGTGTTCTAGTTCCAGCCAACATTCAGCAACTTCACACAGTCATTGAAGATGAGTAGAACAAGATTTCACATGCCACAATCAACAGCTTGATCAACTCTATGCAAAGGAGATGTGTCACGCTGCATGAGGCAAATGGTGGTCACACCAGATACTGACTGTTTTTCTGATCCACACCCCTACCTTTTTTTAAAGCTATCTGTGAACAACAAATGCCTATCTCTATTCCCAGTCATGTCAAATCCATAGATTAAGGCCTAATGAATTTATTTCAATTGACTGATTTCCTTATATGAACTGTAACTTTGAAATTGTTGCATTGATATTTTTGTTCAGTGTACTACAGAATAATACTAGTACTACTACTACGTTGACAACGACTACTACTTTTACTTCTATTCGCACTTATTCCTTTAGTAGGTTGTGTTGCACTACTACTTCTACTACTGCTACGACTACTACTACTCAAAGCATGGCGCTTGTAATGCCAGGGTAGTGGGTTCAATTCCCAGGACCACCCATACATAAAATGTATGTATGACTGTAAGTCACTTTTGAGAAAAGTGTCTGCTAAATGGCATATAGTGCTTTTATATGAAATATTACTACACTACTATACTACTACCACTACTGTTGCTGCTGTCACACCCTGATCTGTTTCACCTGTCCTTATTATTGTCTCCAACCCCTCCAGGTGTTGCTTGCTTTCCCCAGTGTATTTATCCCTGTGTTTCCTGTCTCTGTGCCAGTTCGTCTTGTATGTTTCCAAGTCAACCAGCGTTTTTCCCGTTCTCCTGCTTTTTGCATTCTCCTTTTTCTAGTCCTCCCGGTTTTGACCGTTGCCTGTTTCTGGACTTTGTACCAGCCTGCCTGACCATTTTGCCTGCCTTGACCACGAGCCTGTCTGCCACTCTGTACCTCCTTGGCTCTGATCTGGTTTTGATCGTTTTGCCTGTCCACGACCATTCTTTTGCCTACCCCTTTGGATTAATAAACATTGTAAAACTCCAACCATCTGCCTCCTATGTCTACATCTGGGTCTCACCTTGTGCCTTGATAGCAGCTACTACTACTACCGCTACTGCAACTACTGCTGCTGCTACTACTATTACTACTGCTCCTGCTACTACTACTACTACTACCGCTACTGCAACTACTGCTGTTGCTACTACTATTACTACTGCTCCTGCGACTACTACTACTACCGCTACTGCAACTACTGCTGCTGCTACTACTACTACTACCGCTACTGCAACTACTGCTGCTGCTACTACTATTACTACTGCTCCTGCTACTACTACCGCTACTGCAACTACTGCTGCTGCTACTACTACTACTACTACCGCTACCACTACTGCTATTACTGCTACTGCTACTAGTACTACTACTAATACTACCGCTACCGCTACTGCTATTACTGCTACTACTACTACAACTACTGCTACTCCTGCTGCTGCTACTACTACTACTACTACTATTACTGCTACTGCTGCTGCTACTGCTGCTACTACTAATGCTACTACTAATGCTGCTGCTCCTACTACTACTACTACTACTACTGCTACCGCTACTGCTACTACTACTGCTACTGCTACTACTGCTGCTACTATTACTGCTACTACTGCTGCGAGTGCGACTGCTGCTGCTACTACTACTACTACTAGTACTACTTCTGCTGCTGCTACTGCTACTGCTACTACTACTGCTACTGCTACTACTACTACTACTACTGCTACTACTACTACTATGACTACAACTACTACTACTACTAATACTAATACTATTAAATCAAATCAAATTTTATTTGTCACATACACATGGTTAGCAGATGTTAATGTGAGTGGTGCGAAATGCTTGTGCTTCTAATTCCAACAGTGCAGTAATATCTAACAAGTAATCTAACAATTCCCCAACAACTACCTAATACACACAAACCTAAAGGGGTGAATGAGAATATGTACATGTAAGTATCATGTAAGATGTCATTTACAAAATGCCTCCAACACTCTCCTCAGCAAATTGGATGCAGTGCCATCCGTTTTGTCACCAAAGCCCCATATACTACCCACCACTGCGACCTGTATGCTCTTGTTAGCTGGCCCTCGCTTCATATTTTCCGCCAAACCCACTGGCTCCAGGTCATCTATAAGTCTTTGCTAGGTAAAGCCCCGCCTTATGTCAGCTCACTGGTCACCATAACACCCACCCGTAGCACACGCTCCAGCAGGTATATTTCACTGGTCACCCCCAAAGCCAATTCCTCCTTTGGCCGACTTTCCTTCCAGTTCTCTGCTGCCAATGACTGGAACGAACTGCAAAAATCACTGACGCTGGAGACTCATATATCCCTCCCTAACTTTAAGCACCAGCTGTAAAGCACTATCCCTCCCCTTCCCCATTGCTTTATCTTGGCCAGGTCGCAGTTGTAAATGAGAACTTGTTCTCAACTAGCCTACCTGGTAAAATAAAGGTGACATTTAAAAAAAATATATATATACAGTGGGGAGAACAAGTATTTGATACACTGCCGATTTTGCAGGTTTTCCTACTTATAAAGCATGTAGAGGTCTGTAATTTTTATCATAGGTACACTTCAACTGTGAGAGACGGAATCTAAAACAAAAATCCAGAAAATCACATTGTATGATTTTTAAGTAATTAATTTGCATTTTATTGCATGACATAAGTATTTGATCACCTACCAACCAGTAAGAATTCCGGCTCTCACAGACCTGTTCGTTTTTCTTTAAGAAGCCCTCCTGTTCTCCACTCAGTACCTGTATTAACTGTACCTGTTTGAACTCGTTACCTGTATAAAAAGACACCTGTCCACACACTCAATCAAACAGACTCCAACCTCTCCACAATGGCCAAGACCAGAGAGCTGTGTAAGGACATCAGGGATAAAATTGTAGACCTGCACAAGGCTGGGATGGGCTACAGGACAATAGGCAATCAGCTTGGTGAGAAGGCAACAACTGTTGGCGCAATTATTAGAAAATGGAAGAAGTTCAAGATGACGGTCAATCACCCTCGGTCTGGGGCTCCATGCAAGATCTCACCTCGTGGGACATCAATGATCATGAGGAAGGTGAGGGATCAGCCCAGAACTACACGGCAGGACCTGGTCAATGACCTGAAGAGAGCTGGGACCACAGTCTCAAAGAAAACCATTAGTAACACACTACGCCGTCATGGATTAAAATCCTGCAGCGCACGCAATGTCCCCCTGATCAAGCTAGCGCATGTCCAGGCCTGTCTGAAGTTTGCCAATGACCATCTGGATGATCCAGAGGAGGAATGGGAGAAGGTCACGTGGTCTGATGAGACAAAAATAGAGCTTTTTGGTCTAAACTCCACTCGCCGTGTTTGGAGGAAGAAGAAGGATGAGTACAACCCCAAGAACACCATCCCAACCGTGAAGCATGGCGGTGGAAACATCATTCTTTGGGGATGCTTTTCTGCAAAGGGGACAGGACGACTGCACCGTATTGAGGGGAGGATGGATGGGGCCATGTATCGCGAGATCTTGGCCAACAACCTCCTTCCCTCAGTAAGAGCATTGAAGATGGGTCGTGGCTGGGTCTTCCAGCATGACAACGACCCGAAACACACAGCCAGGGCAACTAAGGAGTGGCTCCGTAAGAAGCATCTCAAGGTCCTGGAGTGGCCTAGCCAGTCTCCAGACCTGAACCCAATAGAAAATATTTGGAGGGAGCTGAAAGTCCGTATTGCCCAGCGACAGCCCCGAAACCTGAAGGACCTGGAGAAAGTCTGTATGGAGGAGTGGGCCAAAATCCCTGCTGCAGTGTGTGCAAACCTGGTCAAGAACTACAGGAAACGTATGATCTCTGTAATTGCAAACAAAGGTTTCTGTACCAAATATTAAGTTCTGCTTTTCTGATGTATCAAATACTTATGTCATGCAATAAAATGCAAATTAATTACTTAAAAATCATACAATGTGATTTTCTGGATTTTTGTTTTAGATTCCGTCTCTCACAGTTGAAGTGTACCTATGGTAAAAATTACAGACCTCGACATGCTTTGTAAGTAGGAAAACCTGCAAAATCGGCAGTGTATCAAATACTTGTTCTCCCCACTGTATATAAAAGCATAGACAAGGTAGAATAGTATAAAATACAGTATATACATGTGACATGAGTAATGTAAGATATGTAAACATTATTAAAGTGCCATTATTACAGTGCATTGTATAAAGTGACTAGTGATCCATTCATTAAAGTGGCCAGTGATTGGGTCTCAATGTAGGCAGCAGCCTCTGAGTAAGTGATTGCTGTCTGATGGTCTTGAGACAGTATAATTATCTTATAGTGATAACAATATTTCTCGTCATCATCAGTCATTCTTGGGCCACTGACCTTGATGATGTACAGTGCATTAGGAAAGTATTCACTTTTTACCACATTTTCTTACGTTACAGCCTTATTCTAAAATGTATTAAAAAACATTTTTCCTCATCAATCTACATACAATACCCCATAATGACAAAGTGAAAATAGTTTTTTAGAAATGTTAGAAAATGTATAAAAAATAATAAACTGAAATATCACATTTACATAAGTATTCAAACCCTAAGTATTCGAAATTGAGCTCAGGTGCATCCTGTTTCCACAGATCATCCTTGAGATGTTTCTAGAACTTGATTGGAATCCACCTGTGGTAAATTCAATTGATTGTACATGATTTGGAAAGGCACACACCTGTCTATATGAGGTCCCACAGTTGACAGTGCATGTCAGAGCAAAAACCAAGCCATTAGGTTGAAGAATTTGTCCGTAAAGCTCAGAGACAGGATTGTGTCGAGGCACAGATCTGGGGAAGGGTACGAAAAAATTTCTGCAGCATTAAAGGTCCCCAAGAACACAGTGGCCATCATTCTTAAATGGAAACATTTTTGGAACCACCAAGATTCTTCCTAGAGCTGGCCACCTGGCCAAACTCCAGAGTTCCTCTGTGGAGATGAGAGAATCTTCCAGAAGGACAACCATCTCTGCAGCACTCCACCAATCAAGCCTTTATGGTAGAGTGACTAGACGGAAGCCACTACTCAGTAAAAGGCACATTACAGCCCACTTAGAGTTTGCCAAATCCACATAAAGGACTCTGAGAAACAAGATTCTCCGGTCTGATGAAACCAAGATTGACCTCTTTGGCCTGAATGCCAAGCGTCATGTCTGGAGGAAACTAGGCACCGCTCATCACCCCGCCAATACCAACCCTACAGTGAGGCATGGTGGTGGCAGCATCATGCTGTGGCAATGTTTTCAGCGGCAGGTACTGGGAGACTTGTCAGGATCGAGGGAACGATGAACGGTGCAAAGTACAGAGAGATCCTGCTCCAAAGCGCTCAGGACCTCAGACTGGCAGGAGTGGCTTCTGGACGTCTTTGAATGTCCTTGAGTGGCCCAGACAGAGCCTGGACTTGAACCCTATCGAACATCTCTGGAGAGACCTGAAAATAGCTGTGCAGTGACGTTCCCCATCCAACCTGACAGAGCTTGAGAGGATCTGCAGAGAAGAATGGGAGATACTCCCCAAATACAGGTGTGCCAAGCTTGTAGTGTCATACCCAAGAAGACTCGAGGCTGTAATGGCTGAAAAAAGTGCTTCAACAAAGTACCGAGTAAAGGGTCTGAATATTACTGCAAATGTGATATTTCAGTTATTTTTTATTATACATTTGCACAAATTTCTAAAAACCTGTTTTTGCTTTGTCATTATGGAGTATTGTGTGTAGATTTATGAGAAAAAAACTATTTCATAAGTTTTTGTATAAGGCTGTAACATACAAATGTGGAAAAAGTCAAGGCATCTGAATACTTTCCGAATGCACTTTAGATCCTACTATCAGCCAGGGATATAGTCTAGCAGGCCGGGCTGTGGTGGAGTGTAGTGGAGTCTGAGAGTGAGTCTGATGTAAAATCTGTTCCTACATGCAGCCTGGTGCCTCTCCTCCCCTCTCCTCTCCTCTCAACTCCTCTCCTTCCATCTCCTCTCCTCTTTTCTCTCCTCTTTTCTCTCTCTCTCTACGCTAATCTGATTGATCTGAGGCACACAATCAATGTTTATGGCTGGGCGACTAGAGGTCAGGCTGTCACTGCTTCTCCAATTGCCTACTAACAATTTCAGCAAGGTTTTGCAAGTTAAAAACACGCCGCCGAGAAGCAAACAAATTATTTTAGGGGGAGGCAAGCCGTTTTGTTGGCCTCTCTCTCTCTCTCTCTCTCTCTTCCTCTCTCTCTTCCTCTCTTCCTCTCCCCCTCTCCCCCTCGTCGTCTCTCCTGCCTTGAAACAGGAGCAGATGGCCTGGTAATGAAAACCGTGTGCCTGCTCACATAAGTCTGATAAATGAAAATCACATTTTTTTAAATGAAAGAATTAGAATGAGGGTGAGGTACAAAACTTAGGGAAGGCCTGTATTGGTGAGAGGGGGTGTTGATCTAGCATTCCTGTTCTCTCTCTGTCTCTTTCTCCAAATGTCTTGACACTGTGGATTTCATCTCTCTCTCTCTCCCTGCTAGCCTCTCACTTCCCTCTGTTTTTCCCCTTCAAAATGCACTAGCCATTGGCAGCCATGTGTGAACAGAGCCATACCTCTCAACACCTAGTCAACTGGACCAATCAACAGACCGTATCTGGCTGTAATCAAAGCATTATTATTCAGCTAGATGTAGCCTCACACACACACCTTCAGGGGGAAGGCCCTGCCTCTGATGCAGTCACAACCATGTTTCCAGGTTTCATAAAGCAGCTGGGTCCTGGCAGTAAAATGTGATATGCAGCAGGTCAGCAAGCTTCAGCATGGCCATTGGGGAAAGCTCTGGCCAGGCTCTGGGCTCTGGCCTCTGGCTCACAGCGCTGTGCCATCCAGGCTGTTTGGGTTGTTGTTGTGTATTCTGATTTACAGGTGGAGGGAGAGTGGTAGCTTTCTCGCAAGTATAGTAACTCTGAGTTAGCATAGGATAGGACAGTGCTGTGCTCCGAAGGGGAGAGCCATTAATGTCTGGCAGTCCTTACAGTGCAGTTAGTGTCATATTTCAAACATGCAGAGGGTATAGGAAGTGAAATAGCGGTGCGGCTATATTTTGCATGTTAGTCCCGGGTGAGTGTATTGCAGGCTAATGATATCATCAGTCATCCCATACATCCCCATGGCTAAAATAATCATGATAAAAGTTTGAATGTGAGGATGACACACAATGCCTTTGGGAATGTACTGTGTGTGTGTGTGTGTGTGTGTGTGTGTGTGTGTGTGTGTGTGTGTGTGTGTGTGTGTGTGTGTGTGTGTGTGTGTGTGTGTGTGTGTGTGTGTGTGTGTGTGTGTGTGTGTGTGTGTGTGTGTGTGTGTGTGTGTGTGTGTGTGTGTGTGTGTGTGAGAGTACTTTATAAATAATTGATCATGTTATTTTTCTAACATTTGATTTAAAAGTTGGTTCAATGCTGTTCATATATTCATAAATACAATCTGAGTATATCAATATGAGTCATTTCAACAGAATCCACGGGGGAGTCACGATCCTGCGCTTCTCCTCCAGATATAGAGGGTTACAATGGCAGATAAATCCTCTTGGGATCTTCAACTCAAACGCCTTCTGAATGGAGCATTCCCATTTCTTTGATAACAGCTTTGATGTCCTAAAATGCAAGGTTCTTTTATACTTCTTTATGGAATACAAAGTTATAATTTCATTCATTGCATAATATTTTTTTTAAGAAAAGGATATACATACAGTTGAAGTGGGAAGTTTACATACACTTAGGTTGGAGTCATTAAAAGTCCTTTTTCAACCACGCCACAAATTTCTTGTTAATTAACAAACTATAGTTTTGGCAAGTCGTGAGGACATCTACTTTGTGCATGACACAAGTCATTTTTCCAACAATTGTTTACAGACAGATTATTTCACTTATAATTCACTGTATCACAATACCAGTGGGTCAGAAGTTCACATACACTAAGTTCTCTGTGCCTTTAAACAGCTTGGAAAATTCCAGAAAATTATGTCATGGCTTTAGCAGCTTCTGATAGGCTAATTGACATCATTTGAGTCAATTGGAGGTGTACCTGTGGATGTATTTCAAGGCCTGCCTTTAAACTCAATGCCTCTTTGCTTGACATCATGGGAAAATCAAAAGAAATCAGCCAAGACCTAAGAAAAATAATTGTAGACACAAGTCTAGTTCATCCTTGGGAGCAATGTCCAAACGCCTGAAGGTACCACATTCATCTGTACAAACAATAATACGTTAGTATAAACACCATGGGACCACGCAGCCGACCTACCGCTCAGGAAGGAGACGCTCTGTCTCCTAGAGATGAACCTACTTTTGCAAAAATTGCAAATCAATCCCAGAACAACAGCAAAGGACATTGTGAAGATGCTGGAGGAAACAGGTATATCTATATCCACAGTAAAACGAGTCCTATATCGACATAACCTGAAAGGCCGCTCAGCAAGGAAGAAGCCACTTCTCCAAAACCGCCATAAAAAAGCCAGACAACAGTTTGCAACTGCACATGGGGACAAAGATCATACTTTTTGGAGAAATGTCCTCTGGTCTGATGAAACAAAAATAGAGCTGTTTGGCCATAATGACCATCGCTATGTTTGGTGGACAAAGGGGGAGGCTTGCAAGCCGAAGAATACCATCCCAACCGTGAAGCATGGGGGTGGCAGCATCATGTTGTGGGGGTGCTTTGCTGCAGGAGGGACTGGTGCACTTCACAAAATAGATGGCATCATGAGGAAGGAAATTTATGTGGATATATTGAAGCAACATCAGTCAGGAAGTTTAACGTTGGTGGCAAATGGGTCTTCCAAATGGACAATGATCCCAAGCATACTTCCAACGATGTGGCAAAATGGCTTAAGGACAACAAAGTCAAGGTATCGGAGTGGCCATCACAAAGCCCTGACCTCAAACCTATAGAAAATGGGCAGAACTGAAAAAGTGTGTGCGAGCAAGGAGGCCTACAAACCTGACTCAGTTACACCAGCTCTGTGTCACGCCCTGACCTTAGAGATCCTTTTTATGTCTCTATTTTTGGTTTGGTCAGGGCGTGAGTTGGGGTGGGCATTCTATGTTGTGTGTTCTATGTTTTCTTTTTCTGTGTGTTTGGCCGGGTGTGGTTCTCAATCAGAGGCAGCTGTCTATCGTTGTCTCTGATTGAGAACCATACTTAGGTAACCTTTTCCCACCTGTGGTTTGTGGGTAGTTGTTTTCTGTTTTGTGTGTTCACACCTGACAGGACTGTTTCGTTTCGTTCATTCTCTTTATTATTTTGTTTAGTGTTCTGTTGTATTTAATAAACATGGACACTTACCACGCTGCGTTTTGGTCCGATGATTCCTACTCTTCATCGGAAGACGAAGAACGTTACACTCTGTCAGGAGGAATGGGCCAAAATTCACCCAACTTATTGTGGGAAGCTTGTGGAAGGCTACCCAAAATGTTTGACCCAAGTTAAACAATTTAAAGGCAATGCTACCAGATACTAATTGTGTGTATGTAAACTTCTGACCCACTGGGAATGTGATGAAAGAAATAATAGCTGAAATTAATCATTCTCTCTACTCTTATTCTGACATTTCACATTCTTACAATAAAGTGGTGATCCTAACTGACCTAAGACAGGGAATTTTTACTAGGATTAAATGTCAGGAATGTGAAAAACTGAGTTTAAATGTATTTGGCTAAGGTGTATGTATTCTTCCGACTTCAACTGTATGTAACAAAGCATGATGCGTTTTAAAATGGTGAGTGTTTAAACCCAATTAAAAAGGACAAGGAAAAAATGATTTTGTGTGTTGCATTATTTATTTGTCATGATGGCATGTCATACAGCAAGTGAATGATTTAAGGAGTTAGCCATGCAACATGATTCTGTTACACAATTGAACAACCCTCGGAGCCACGAAAAATACATATTGGCTTTTGGTTAAAAACATTTTATATTTTTTATATTTGAACTATTCACTGCTTTATTTCAGAGCATTGATTAAGTAGATGAATTACTAGAACTACATACCAGTGAATAAGTCAATTAATAATGCATTCCAATTGAAATACTGTACACACGCTCTCCATGCTAATCCTACAGTATGCTAAGCCTGCTTACTCCGTGCTTGAGCACATCAAAGTCAGTCTAGAACACGCTCTTTAGGCTGAATTAACTGCATGCTTTCGACCCGCTTGCACGGAAAACGCCAATTTCACGTTGTAAATATACGCTATGAATTGATTGTGAGCAGTTGCAGCAGGATGATATTATCCAGTGTATAACAGATCAATATTAACAGCTACATAGAGCATTGAGCTACATAGAGGGTACATAGTGGCTACATAAAGGCTACATAGAGGCACACGGAGATTACATAGAGGCTACATATAGGCTACACATAGCATGGAGTCTACACTGAGCCTACATAGATCCCAGAGGCTACATCGAGGCTACATAGAGCTACATAGAGCATAGAGGCTACATAAAGGCTACATTGAGACTACATAAGGGCTACATAGAGGCTACATAGAGGATAACACAGAGGATACATAGAGGCTACATAGATAACATAAAAAGAGGCTTAGACTGTATACAGTCTCATTCCGTTGTCTTTCTGGACATTGTATTGTATACTGAATAGTATTGTTTCAACTGCAAACAAACCCCAAATAAATACAATAGGATAAAAAGAATGTAGATTATGCAAATGTCATTGTTGTATATCTACGCCATGGAATGTTTGAGTTCGGTGTCTCCATGTCACGATCTTGGAAATGAGCGGACCAAGGCGCAGCATGAGTATAGTTCCACATATTTATTTAAGTGAAACTAACAAAACAAAATAACAAAACTTACAAAGACCGTGAGGACGTAGTGCCAAAACACACTAACAAAGAATCAATATCCCACAAATGCAGGTGGGGAAAAAGCCTACCTAAATATGATCCCCAATTAGAGGCAACGATTACCAGCTGCCTCTAATTGGGAACCACACAAACCACCAACCTAGAAATCTATAAACTAGATAACCCCCCCAGTCACGCTCTGATCTAAACACCATAGAGAACCGAGGGCTCTCTATGGTCAGGGCGTGACAATACCCCCCCAAAGGTGCGGACTCCGGCCGCAAAACCTGCAACCAAATGGGGAGGGTAGGGGGGGTGACTAGTGTCGGTGGCGGCTCCGGTGCGGGTCTTTGCCCCCGCCCAGACCACGGGTCCGGCCATGGAGCTGGGTTGGACGCCGCACCCGGACTGGGCACCTGCGCCGAGGAAGGCTCCGGACATGGAGCGAGCCTGGACAGGACGCCGTGCCTGGACTGGGCACCGGCACAGAGGAAGACTCCTGCCCTGGAGCTGGACTGGACGCCTTGCCTGGAAGCTCCGGACCGGGGACCGTCGCTGGAAGCTCTGGACTGTGAATGCGCACTGGAGGTCTAGTGCGTGGAGCCGGTACAGGTGGCACCGGACTGGTGACACGCACTTCAGGGCGAGTGCGGGGAGCAGGCACAGCGCGCACCGGACTGGGGAGGCGCACCGGAGGCCTGGTGCGGGGAGCAGGCACAGGACGCACCGGACTGGTGACACGCACTTCAGGGCGAGTGCGAGGAGGAGGCACAGGACGTACCGGACTGGGGAGACGCACTGGAGACCTGATGCGTGGGGCCGGTACAGGTTGCACCGGACTGGTGACACGCACTTCAGGGAGAGTGCGGGGAGCGGGCACAGGACGTACCGGACTGGGGAGGCGCACTGGAGGCCTGATGCGTGGATCCGGCACAGGTGGCACCGGACTGGTGACACGCACTTCAGGGCGAATGCGGGAAGCTGACACAGGACGTACCGGACTGGGGAGGCGCGCTGGAGGCCTGATGCGTGGGGCCGGTACAGGTTGCACCGGACTGGTGACACACACTTCAGGGAGAGAGTGAGGAACGGGCACAGGACGTACCGGACTGGGAAGGCGCGCTGGAGGCCAGATGCGTGAAACCGGTGCAGATGGCACCAGACTGGTGTCACGCTCTTCAGCACGCCTGTACGGCAGCATTCTCATCGCTACCACCTCTCTCCGGAATCTTTCATCAAATTCCTCCTCCGACTCCCAAACAGGCTCTGGCACTCTCCGCTGCTCGACCGCCAGCTCCATGCCCCCCCCCCCCCCCCCAAAAAAAAAATCTTGGGGTTTCTGTGGCCGTGCTCCCCGGTGTCGTCGCTGTCCTTCCATGCTTCTTGGCGACTCCCGCCAAGGAAGGGTCTCGTGTCCTCTCATGTCCTCCCAAGTCCAAAACTTCCTTACCTCATTTTCACGCTGCTTGGTCCTTTGTTGGTGGGATATTCTGTCACGATCTTGGAAATGAGCGGACCAAGGCGCAGCGTGAGTATAGTTCCATATATTTATTTAAGTGAAACTAACAAAACAAAATAACAAAACTTACAAAGACCGTGAGGACGTAGTGCCCAAACACACTAAAAAACTATCAATATCCCACAAATGCAGGTGGGGAAAAAGCCTACTTAAATATGATCCCCAATTAGAGGCAACGATTACCAGCTGCCTCTAATTGGGAACCACACAAACCACTAACCTAGAAATCTATAAACTAGATAACCCCCCCCCCCCCCAGTCACGCTCTGACCTAAACACCATAGAGAACCGAGGGCTCTCCATGGTCAGGGCGTGACACTCCAACAGCAAATAACTCAGATTTAACTTCTGAAAATGTATTTAAAAATCATAACATTTTAGAACAACCCAAAAATATATTAGAAAATTATTAACAGCTGTTGCCGTCTATTACATTTGCATTACAGTCCAGCATCTTGACTTTCCAAACAAGAAAAAAGTGGTTTCATAACTTCAGGAGACTTTATTTTTCAACGTAGGTACTAATCAATCAATTGGTGATCTCTTTGCATCAGAGAAACATTTGGTTTGTTTGTGTTCAATGTTGTTGTAAATGACAGGGGGGATAAACGGAATAGATGTGTTATTTCTGTTTCTAAAATGATATTTGATATCTTAATCATAGTCTGGTCACCAAACCAGAATCACTTTATAAAGAACATGCAGAATTCCAGTTTGGACAATCCATCAAAGACGATGTCAACACTGTTTACAATCACAAATTAAATCTACAAATATATAAATATGAGGATGCAATGAAATACTGAACAAAGATGATTGAAAGACAAAGCAAAACCAAATGTTTTCTTAGCCAAAACATATTAAACTTTCAGATTCAAATTAGACAATGTAGTGAATTGTAAATTGAGACAAAGTAAATGTGTTCTAATCTTTTTACAGTAGTCCTGATAAACAACAGGACATTATGCTTTTCAGTAGGATGGTGGGGAAAATATTCAACAACAAAACACACATCTGAAGCTACACAGCCCTTATCCTCATTATAGCCTCTGTTAGACCGACAGATGGTTGTACAGTGATTAATGACACACACAAACACACACACACACACACACACACACACACACACACACACACACACACACACACACACACACACACACACACACACACACACACACACACACACACACACACAAAGAGTTTTGTTGGATGGTGTAAACCATGTGTATCCCATACATTAAATTAATAAAACTTGAAACACACAAACAGTGAAGTAAAAAAGCTAACTCTGAACTCTGTATAATTGTGTCCGTTAATGTGGTTATAATTGTAGTAATGTAGTAATAATTATTAAACTGTGTTTTATGACTTCTCTTGTTACACTTCTAGTTCATTCTATAAACATGCCTCTTGCTGGACATGGTAAGATATGTCTAGAAAAGAGGCATCAACATGACATGACTTTCCACGAGGCGCGTTTCAGATAATTCTCTCTTAAATCTACAGCGATAAAATGGAATACATGTGTGGAACTAAACATCATATCACTTATGTATTTATATACCATGTAATTGTTTCTTTGCATGACACACCCGCTGTAAGGACTACGTTATAGAGCTGAGGAGAGAGAAAGGAACTATTGTTTTGACCTCACTCGCATTAGTCAATCAAGTTCATAAAATACAAACAAACGTAGATTCCATGACCGCCGAAAGAAACCACAACTGGTTAGTATTTGCTGGGATATTATTGTCATGTTTTGAAGCAGCAGGCAGCGAGCGAGTTTCAGTATATGTAACGGTAATGACTTACAGGAATAAATTACGCCGGCGGCATTTACGTCCCAAATCTTTCACCCTCTGGCTGGCTCCTTCCTGACTCTAATTCTCGGCACACACCTATGAAAACCTCTCGTATTTTTGCAGGCCGTTTATTTTCAAAGCAGTGGCCTGTGTGTGAACAGAGGTTCCATTCAGATCTGGAGAGAGGGGGTAATGGTGGAAGGGGCCAAACGCTGGGGTAGCAGAGACCGACCTGCACCTGCTTTTTAAACACTTTAACAGGCAATTATCCTGCCAGGCCAGCTCCAATATGGCAAGCGGCAAGCCCACAACATAAATGTCTCAAAGTGGAGCGACAGGAGGAGAGGGAGGATGGGGGGACATGGAGGGGTGGTGATTGTTGTAATGATGGTGGCTGGATGTGTGTGTGTGTGTGTGTGTGTGTGTGTGTGTGTGTAGGGGTGTGTCGGGGTGTGTGTGTGTGTGTGTGTGTGTGTGTGTGTGTGTGTGTGTGTGTGTGTGTGTGTGTGTGTGTGTGTGTGTGTGTGTGTGTGTGTGTGTGTGTGTGTGTGTGTGTGTGTGTGTAGGTGTAGGTGTTAGGGGTGTGTGTAGGTGTGTATGTGTATGTATGTATGTGTGTGTAGGAGTGTGTGTAGGTGTGTGCGTGTGTGTAGGTGTGTGTAGGTGTGTAGGTGTGTGTGTAGGTGTGTGTGTGTGTAGGTGTTTAGGGGTGTGTGTAGGTGTGTATGTGTATGTATGTATGTGTATGTAGGGGTGTGTGTGTGTGTGTGTGTGTGTGTGTGTGTGTGTGTGTGTGTGTGTGTGTGTGTGTGTGTGTGTGTGTGTGTGTGTGTGTGTGTGTGTGTGTGTGTGTGTGTGTGTGTGTGTGTGTGTGTGTGTAGGTGTTAGGGGTGTGTGTAGGTGTGTATGTGTATGTATGTATGTGTGTGTAGGAGTGTGTGTAGGTGTGTGCGTGTGTGTGTGTGTGTAGGTGT